>NC_089837.1:226498975-226533975 GCF_035609145.1 Eleutherodactylus coqui
GAGCTGCACAGGCTTCAACCAGAATGTCTTCAGATGTCAAGCAGTGGATTGGAAAGGGTTAAGAGCTTTGACTGCACCATCCATTAATTATGGATGCCCAGTCATTTAATTCTTTAGATCATGTGATTAGTAGTGACCGTTTCAGCTAATTGGTGTTATAGAGGGAGGGGGCTGTAAACTGATCAGTGCAATTTTGGGCTTATTATTAGGCCAAGCACTGGGCATAAAGCACTGCAATACTGAGCAGTAGTATTCTAGAGTGAAAAAATAAACCAGAAGCCATTTCCTGCTCATCTGAAAAATGTATGAGCCAAATTTAAATTAGTCTTATTATATGATTTGCTGTGCAGTACTTTGAAAAATGCATATACACATTTCCAGTATAATTTACACATAGAGAGTAAGCTGCTGCACTGACAAATTTTGTTGTCATTTGCAGAATCTTGGGCACATTGACAACCAATTTTGGTTGCCTTTTGGAGCCCTGCACAAGTATTGCAGTTTATTATAGAAGTGATCAAATGACAAAAGATATGATTTAAAAAGTGAGAATGAAAAAATTTGCAGGCACAAGATGTAAATGTGTAATTGGTGTTCTATAAACCTCCATCTTTAGGGGTTGCAGTGAGTTTGTACCATGGTGATTATTCATAGTTTAAAAAATTATAATGTGTATAAATGTACCCTATGTCATGGGAGAGGAGATCAATATGAAGGTTATAGCCGATCTTAGAGAGAATTACTCTGAATGTGAGGCCTAATGTGCACAGCTAGAATTCATAATAGGGCACCCTTTGGAATGTTCAGACTCATTGCTTTTTGTGGAAAGTAGTCCCCACATATAGCACCTAATGTAACATGGTATGGCCAAACTGTGTCCGTTAGGCCTGCTGCAAACAAGTGGAGTACGCTGTAACAACACCGTCATGTAAAGGAGCCCTTATACTAAGGGGGTTTGAAAGCCTCGTAAATAAATGCCTGACAAGGCAAATTTAGGATTGAGCAGATGAACTGCTAGAAGACAACGCATAATTCTACGTAGCCTTAAAAAAAACTTTAACTATGTAATTTCCTCTGCAGGATTCTCAGTCACTTTTATGTATGTTGTAGTTCCAGTAACTGGTAAAAGCTTGTAACTGGAATTCTCTCAATAGTCCACATATCTCTTTACAACAGGGACCTTGCTCTTTCACAGATGGCTTTTTAGGGACATTCTTTACTTTCTGTCTACTCTGTTGCAGCCCTTTACTCTGTTGATGGTCCTTGATTAGACCATTTCACTGTTTCTGGTACTGTTATGTGCTAGTCATGTCTCCTCCTACACCGCACATCTCCAAGTACTGGCAGCCCCTCTGCTGATGACAGCTCAGGTGTTTCTGTTGGAACAGGCAAAAGGACTGTCCACTAGCAACTTACAGAAGGTGGCAGTGTAATTGGAGGCGCTGTTCCTGGGGAAGGCGTTCCAGCCGGATAGCCTACACAAGGAAGACCGTCTGAAAACCATATTCCTGGACCCTCCCCTTCTGTGTTACAGGCAACCTCCTAACTTGAGGAACTTTATAATCAGGAGTGCATTTCCCTCCGACACACAAAAAGGAACTTATCCCTGTAATGTAAGGAGCTGGAAGACCTGCTCACATGTACTGACTGCGGACAGGATACAAACCCCCAACACACAGCAGGACTATATGATCCCAGGGATATTCATATGTTCCACATACAATGTTGTGTACCTGATCCTGTGCAGGGAATGTCCTGTGGGGGCCTTTTTGTCAGAAAATACAGGGCAAAAACTGAATGCAAGGATGAGAGCTCATCCCCACACGATTAAACACAGAGAATTTCCTGTGGCTGAGCACTTTTCTAAACAATGGACATGACGTAAAGGATATGAGAGTTTTGATATTGAAGGGTGGTTTCAAGTCACAAAGACATAGAAGAATTAGGGAATATAAATTGATAACAACCTTTGACACGCTGAATATTGGGTTAAATTATTCCCCAGGATTTATGCGTGAATGGGAGGTATGAGACCTCTATAGTACAGATAAGACCCCCATCCACAGTAATTCAGGGACCATAAATTTATAATCCCTTATCAGTGTCTAGTTAAAAATGTTTGTGTACCTCTTGCAGCATTCCTGGCGTGACAACCCCCCCAACAGTAATTCAGAGACCATAAAACTTTCACTCCCTTATCCGTTCCTAGACAAAAAAGTTTGTTTTATGTTGCAGAATTCCTTTTAAGTGCGAACCAATCACATCCATATCTGTGCCTTGTCATAAGTATGTATGATATAAGTGTGTATAAATATTCATGCCTGTTCAGATCTATTCCATTTTTAGCCTGATGAAGAGGTTTGCAAGCTCGCTATTATTACATCATGTATTTTTGTTAGCCAATTAAAGGTATCGTATCTGCAAGATTACGTGGTTTCTCTTGCTAGGAACAATCACATGTTGGAATACTGGAGCTGTTGCACAGTGGCTGAATCTCTGCCCTGTACAAGTCTCTCAGGGACACATTGTTTATTCCCTTCCTATCCAGCTGGAACGCCTTCCCCAGGAACAGCACCTCCAATTACACTGCCACCTTCTGTAAGTTGCTAGTGGGCAGTCCTTTGGCTCCCTCTTGTGGTGTCTGCAGGTTGTGATTTGTTTTAGACTTGGAGATCGTCGCACACAAAAGTAGCCACTTCTCCATTTAGATGCTGTTCATATTTAGCATTTTATTTTTTTACATTCAGAGCATATAACAGGAAAATCCCGTGATGTACTGTATGTGTCAAACTTAAAAGCTCCAAAGTCTGCAACTGAATGCCATATGCTTGCTTATATCACTCATCCCTCCAATGTTAAAATAGCCTCCACACTATCTCATATAAACTGCCAAGCTCTGTTCATCTTCCTTCCACCCTCCTCCAACAGGTATAGGACAATCATCTGTATAGTATTTACCAAATGAAGAATTCGCACATTGTGATGTTGAGGAGCTTCAGTGAATGTCCATAGCGTGCGTGCTATAATTACAGTGGGTGTCTTCATTGGTGTATTTTCTAGACACCCTGGCGGTGTTTACAAGCACTTGATGTGCACGAAACAATGACCGACATAAAAATCTCTTATTACCCACATGTGACCTAAAAATTGGAACACACCCATGACACATAGAAAATGTATGCAAAAAGAAAAGCAGAAGCAGTTGTGTCATCTATCAGTTTAAGGCAGCCTGCACACAGCGCAAATTGGACTGCAGATCCCGCGCTTGTCACCGGCGTGGGTGATCTGCTGCTCAATTTGCCCATAGATGTGCGTGGAGATTCCTCTTCTCCACGCACCTATGCAGATTTTATTTGCAGACCTAATGTGCCGAAAATAAAATCGCAGCATGCTCTCTTTTTAGCCCAGATTGAAAGTCAATGGAAGCCGTCCGTTCCATGGGTCTTCCGTAATTGACATTCCGAAAGGGTCGCAGGAGCCGCACCGTCGCCTAGCCACGACGCGGCAAAACAAAAGCATAAAGTAAAAAAATCTGTACTTCGCATGTCCAACAGTGCATTGGGTGGGACATCCGCAGTACAGAAAAAGGAACTATACACGCGGGATCACCAGCCGGGGGCAGAGCCGCATTCAGTGTGGGATTCTGCAGCCGGAATCCAGCTCTGCCGTGTGCAGACGGCCTAATTGTAACCTCATCCATCTGTAAATAAAAACAAAAAGCATTTGATTAAAAGCTCTATGTGTAGAGGCCTCATTCACACGGCCGACAGCGATATCGCTGCTATGTACATGTAGCAGCAGTGATGCTTTTTTCCTTGGGAATAATGTAGCATTGTGTCGCTGCTACCCCCCCATAAAATCGTGCAATTTTATCAGGAGTTTCTAATGTTAAAATCACATCACAAGTTCCTGCTATGCGATGAACAAGGAGGCTCCATAGGGAAACATGAGCTACCAAAAAAAAGTCATGCGACTTTGTAGTGCTCTTTTGCTGGGATTTTTGAAGTGGCTTGAAATATAAGCCTTACCCAGAAAATAAGCCATATCTGCATGAAAAATCAAAAAAACCCACAATACATCACCTAAGAGGCGCAAGCCTGCTCCGCCGCACTTCTCCTCTGCAGCTCTGACACTTGTCTGTAGTCTTCAGCCAGTGCTTCCTGGTTTAGAGGTTCAAAAACCACGCCTCCTGGAAGCGCTGGCTCTGATTGTTTCTGGAGCGCTGTGATTTAGCCAATCAGAGCCAGCGCTTAATGAACCAATCACAGCCATTCAATGCATGGCTAAAATCTGTTCTCTGACTTCACCATACTGTGCTATCTTTGGGGAAATTTAGAAAATTTGGTCAGTGCTCTGCGGATTTTGTTGAGAAAACAAATGAATGAATTCTCTGGTTACAATTCATGCTTTTTCCACAACAAATAGAAGATGACTATACTCTGTGGTAGATTTGAAAATTTATATTTTTTGCAGTCAAAGGCGCTTGTTCTTCGGATTAACACACTTTTAGACTTGGAATTAACTTTGGCAGGTACCTGACACAAATATTTGAGCGCTGGGATGTGAAATTGAATGTCTTAATGCCAGTCTGGTGGCCTTTTCATCTTGACAGGCTCTGTCTTCCTTTATAAAGTCCACCAGGTTGTCGGCTTTACATTTGAGGTGAGCGATACCCTGGTCTACTTCTTGTAATTATGGAACAACTTGAATTCCCTGTGGCTGATGTGCCACTTGTGTGCTAAGTAAAGATTTCATACCGTATGTTGCAAAAGGCTCTAGTGTGAATTGGATAACTGAACTTTGGAAGTGGCTGGAAATGGGCCTGACACTGTTTTGTAGAGATCACAAATTGGCTGTCCCATACTCCTTACAAAGAGGGAAAAAAACAACAAAAATAGAAATGTATAGACCAGTTGCAAGTTCAATCCCCGCGTGGTTCAGGTAGCCGGCTCAGGGTTGACTCAGCCTTCCATTTTTCCGAGGTCGGTAAAATGAGTACCCAGCTTGCTGGGGGGTAATAAATAGCTTCAAGGCGTTTGCAGAATAAGTTAATGCTATACAAATAACAAGATAACTGAAAGATTTCTGCTGTTTAGAACAGGAGTGCACAACCTTTTCTGGTCTGAGGCCCACATTGTTAGACTGAACCACTTCCAAGGGCCACAGTAAAAATTTAAAGTGGTATTATCATGTTTGATATTTACGGGATATATTTGCTAAATAAATGTCTGATGGGTGCCAATTCTACTTGTGTGGCTCCAAGCTATTGAGAAAATAGGGATCCCCTTTCTTCCCATTCGTATTTCAGAAAGGAAGAGTTAATGCATGTAGATGGCTACCTTTGTTGTAGTTAATACAGTAAACCCTTGAGTGGCATTGCTCTTAAGTAACACTGTTTTCAACTTAAGTTGTTGTGTCAGGGCAGTGGCAGTCCCTCAAATAAAGTTACATTCCTCAGATAAGGACGCCGACCACTCCGTGACCCCGGGCGCCGCTCAGTGAGCCGACGCACAGCTGATGCCGGTCCCTTCCTGCATCAGCGCGCGCCTATGCCTCCCCCCCCCCTCCACAGTGCACAGTGCCGGCTAAACGTTGCTGTGTCTGCCTGCCTCCTGACACAGTACAGCAGCTGAATCCGCAGAGTGCCGGCTGAACGCTGCCTGCCTTAATCCCCACTGTACTGCAAAATGTAAGTACTGTACAGATGAGTACAGTAAAGAAACGTCTGCAAATAAATACTGCAGTCCTATGTCAAAGCACAGATAACACAGTGATACGTACTACTATAATGATGTCCCTGCAGTCCTATGTCAAAGCACTGTATGCCAAATGTCCAAAAACCTGTTAAATGTTAAAGGAGATGTCCCGCGCCGAAACGGGTTTTTTTTTTTTTAAACCCCCCCCCCCGTTCGGCGCGAGACAACCCCGATGCAGGGGTTAAAAAAACCACCCGCACAGCGCTTACCTGAATCCCGGCGGTCCGGCGTCTTCATACTCACCTTCTGAAGATGGCCGCCGGGATCCTCTACCTTCGTGGACCGCAGCTCTTCTGTGCGGTCCACTGCCGATTCCAGCCTCCTGATTGGCTGGAATCGGCACGTGACGGGGCGGAGCTACACGGAGCCGCTCTCTGGCACGAGCGGCTCCATAGAAGACTGCTGAAGACCCGGACTGCGCAAGCGCGGCTAATTTGGCCATCGGAGGCCAAAAATTAGTCGGCTCCATGGGAACGAGGACGCCAGCAACGGAGCAGGTAAGTAAAAAACTTTTTATAACTTCTGTATGGCTCATAATTAATGCACAATGTATATTACAAAGTGCATTATTATGGCCATACAGAAGTGTATAGACCCACTTGCTGCCTCGGGACATCTCCTTTAATTTATTCTTTACAGTTGTGTTTTAGATTCATTCAGTAATGTTATTGTTTTTGGTATTAAAGACCAGAGTTATTCTCTATTAAATGGGGTTTGGTGTGTTTTTTTGGAACGTCTAGAACCAATTAATTGGATTTACATTAATTCCTAAGGAAATAATGTCCTCAACTAACATTGATTTCTACTAAAGTCCATTGCTTCGGGACGGATTAATGACGTTAGTTGAGGTACTACTGTATATGAAAAAGCTGTGTTTCACAGCTATCATAAAAATACCATAAAGGTAATCGTGGGCATCTTGCCACCTCACACAGATTTCATAGATGGCCACACAGTGAACCATTAGTGCTCACTAGAGATGAGCTCGAGCGAGTATCGTCCTTACCGAGTACCTGCCTGCTCGCCCGCAAAGATTCGAGTGCCGGCAGGGGTGAGCGCTGTGTTGTGGGAGTGAGCCGGGGGGTGGGGTGGAGAGAGAGAACGATCTCCCTCCCATTCCCCCCGCCCCCCCCCCGCTGACACCCGAATCTTTGCGAGCAGGCAGGTATTCGGTAAGGACCATACTCGCTCGAGTATCTGTCCTTACCGAGTACGCTCGCTCATCTCTAGTGCTCACCCATGCTGTGCACCACCCATCTTAATTCCTCATGTTGGCATGTAGAGGCCGGTTTGCTGTATGTCAGAAAAAATTGTTGATCAAAAGCTAAAAGTCGCAACTGCCTGTGTGATCTGTTTTTGTGTGTCAAGAATAAAGTGTGCAGAGGGGGCTTTCGGCCCTTTTACACGGGCGACAGTTGTTTAAATGCTCTGCACAAGTGTTGATGTTACCACTTAGGTCGTCTGCGCTCGTGCAGAGCGTTTAGACTGAAAGACTTCTCGCTGCATCCTGGGCTTCTCACTGGCTTCTCGCTCCATGTTTCACCTTCTACGTTAAAGGGGTTGTCTCGCGGCAAACATCAAAATGTTACCTTACTCCATTCCCCCCCCCCCCCCCAACCCCACCCCCCCCCCCCCCCCCCCCCCCCCCCCCCCCCCCCCCCCCCCCCCCCCCCCCGGCATAAAATAGCAATTTAAAGCTGTTTTTAAACCGCTTGCTACTTACTGATCTGACGAAATATGAAGTTTTAAAAATCTTCTCCCTAAGATGGCCGCCGGTCCGTTCCCAGGGATGCACTGCGGTTTTCTCCCATGGTGCACCGCGGGTCTTCTCCCATGGTGCACCATGGGCTCTGTTCGGTCCATTGCCGATTCCAGCCTCCTGATTGGCTGGAATCGGCACACGGGGCGGAGCTACGATGACGACGCAGTGACCAGCTCTCCGGCACGAGCGGCCCCATTCACCAGGCAGAAGACCGCACAGCGCAAGCGCGTCTAAAAAAGCAAGAAGCCAGCGAATTTAGACGGCACCATGGAGACGGGAACGCTAGCAATGGAGCAGGTAAGTGAATAACTTCTGTATGGCTCATATTTAATGCACGATGTATATTACAAAGTGCATTAATATGGCCATACAGAAGTGTATAACCCCACTTGCTGCCGCGAGACAACCCCTTTAAGTGCTAAGCAGGGAGCCTTTACACAATATCTAATATATATACTGTGTGTGTGTGTGTGTGTGTGTGTGTGTGTGTGTGTGTATATATGTATATGTATATATATATATATATATATATATATATATATATATTATATATATATATATATATATATATAAATTTTTTTTTTTTTTTTTTTTTTTTAGTGCTGACTTAGTCAGTGATAACCAACTGCGAACGAATAGTGAGCGTTTTTACTCCACATTTACACTGAACGACCTATCACTCAAATTTGTTCGTTTGATGAATTTTGAGAGGTACTCGTTACAGGTAAATGGGCCATTAATAAGCGTGCATAGGATTCTACAAACTGACAAGCTGTACACAAGTCTTTGTACTGTTTACTTTTACCATTCATCTCTAAGTTTAGTGAAACCATTTCGGCTTCACACCAGAACCCACAATGTTGAGAATTACCACCTATTGTTTCACTTTCCTTTTTTACATTGCTTCACACTGTGGCAAAAAAGTCACAAGCCGCACAACCTTTTTGCTTTTAAAGGGATGACCACAATTAACACCTTGCTGTGAAGAGGCGTTCTGGTTAGTGTGACAATGGAGTTCTGAGATTGACACTTGAAAAGCATTGGCGCTCTGATGGCGTGCTGATAATGGCACATCTCTATGGTGTGGTGTACATTGTGGTTAATGATCACTTAATAGAAAAGGATAACATTGCTGGTGACGCTGGCTGGGCTCGCCTTCTGAACACTGCTGGCCCTTTCCATACAGATGGATCTTGGGGCTGTACAGCAGCTCTTCCTATTTTTAATACTTTATGTCCATTTTATGTGATGAGCAGGGCTATAGGAGAATATATGTATGATCTCAACCAAATACACTTGCATGTGTTGATTAAAGTACAAAGTTGACAATTCATGCCACCCAGGTTTCGCTAGGACTTCCACATTAAAACCTAGACCACCGAGACATTGTTAATATACCTTAAACCACTACGGCTGTTGTCTGTACTGAGGTATCACTGCCCATTTTGTTTAGTCTGAAGTAAGAAATCTGCTTGAAGGGATTGTCTCATAACAACAACCTCTGTTCAATTGTCCAATCGGGTCATATGGATGCCACAAGAGGGTCCACCAGTCAAGACTGCCAGCTCTGGTGGATTATGCATAGGTTACACGGAGGGGCATCTATTTAAATGCTAGTCCTTGGTAAGCATACATTTCACTTGCACTATTAGCAAAAGATTAGCTAATTGCTGTGTCAGCTTCCAATTAAAAAGTTACCTTGTTAAGACAATACTGCATACCAGCCAAGAACTTTATTAAAGTAATGCTGGCTTCACACGGGTGAGTCGGATTCTGCATGCAGGATCCCGCAGTGGATTCTGGCTGGCGACCCAGCGTACCTGAATCTGTATTGCGGATGACTGCAGCTGCTCGCCATCGGTCATGCACAGTACAGATTTTGATTTTTAGTATTTGTATTTCCTGTGCCGTCGCTAAGCAATGACGCGGGTACTCATGGGCCATACGCAATGTTAAATTCATTGAATTCAATGCAGGCGCTGAGTCCGTAGCAAAATAGAGCATGCTGCGATTTTTTTTTTTTTTTTGTCTTTCATTTTTTATTTTTTTTTTCTTTCCCCTCCACTTGCGGAATACACAATACATATTTGTGAGAGAAAAACGGAAAGTATGCCTTTCAATGTGATTTGCTGCAGACACCGACTGCGCATTCCACAATAGGAATCCGATAGTGTGAAGCCGGCCTAGAGAGGGATAACTGTAGTGGTGCATGTAGTGTGCCACGGCAAATGTTTATTACAGGCCACGCCCCTTTAACATTAGGCCGGGCCCTCTGTATCACATAATAGTGGCCACCTCACCGTAACCCGGCCAACTGGAGTAATTGCATCCATCTTAGTGGCCCCAGTAGTAGTCATAGCGACTCCCTTTAATAGCCCCAGCACTAATTATGACCTCCATTGTGGACCACCAGCCACCTGCCAAGCATTTAAATCACTTGGAGTCCTGATCCCGCATCGCTGCTGTAATTGGTGCAACCTCTGACCTCTGTGCATCTAGTTGCAGAAACAGTCATCGGGGAAGCGGTCATGCGCTGCAGTAATCAGTGCAACTGTGGCTGCTTCTGCCGGATTGGGACTACAAGTGAGTTAAATGACTGTCCAGAGGGAAGGCGGGACAATTCCACTTAGTGATATTTAAACTAGAAGATTTAATTAAGAGAATTCTTGACTGTTAAAGGTTTGGAAATGGACATCAACTGACTGTGCAGCATGGAAGAGGAGAGTAGTCCTATAGTGCGCTGCAATATATGCTGCATGTTACCGACCTACCAGAGGAAAAGCCAAACTTCACCTGCCAGAAATGCAAGCTTGTGTGTCTACTGGAGGAAAAGGTGCAAAGTCTTGAGCAGAGGATAGCTACACTAAAACTCATTAACCCCTTCTCGTTATATGATGTACATTTACATCCTGCAGCGTCGGGGTATGTTTGAAAAGAAATCGCGGGACGACCTCTCTTCATATAACGCAGGCATCAGCTGTTTATTACTGCTGACACCCACGGGCAATAGCTGCAATCGATCACGGCTATTAACCCTTTAAATTCCGCTTTCAATTCTGACAGCAGCATTTAATCCCCTGAACACTGTTCAGGGATCCCATACGGACCCACCGCGATGATATCAAAAGAAAGAAAACCCTTTTTGCCATATTCACAATAAAAGCATCTAAATAATAAAATAAAAATACATATTTGGTGTTGCTGCATCCATAAAAGTCCGATCTAGCAAAGTAATGCATTATTTACCCCGCACAGTGAACGTTGTCGGAAAAAAAAAAAAAAACGATTGAAAAGTTGTATATATTCCGATATGGTAGTATGTGTAGGAAAAAATGAGCCCTCGCACAACTACGTCAACGGAAAACTAAAAGTTAAAGGGGTTGTCCCGCGGCAGCAAGTGGGTCTATACACTTCTGTATGGCCATATTAATGCACTTTGTAATGTACATTGTGCATTAATTATGAGCCATACAGAAGTTATAAAAAGTTTTATACTTACCTGCTCCGTTGCTAGCGTCCTCGTTCCCATGGAGCCGACTAATTTTCGCCCTCCGATGGCCAAATTAGCCGCGCTTGCGCAGTCCGGGTCTTCTTATCTTCTCAATGGGGCTCCGTGTAGCTCCGCCCCGTCATGTGCCGATTCCAGCCAATCAGGAGGCTGGAATCGGCAATGGACCGCACAGAAGCCCTGCGGTCCACGGAGGTAGAAGATCCCAGCGGCCATCTTCAGCAGGTAAGTATGAAGACGCCGGGATTCAGGTAAGCGCTGTGCGGGTTGTTTTTTTTAACCCCTGCATCGGGGTTGTCTCGCGCCGAACGGGGGGGGGGGGGGGGGGGGGTGGTTAAAAAAAAAAAAAAACCCCGTTTCGGCGTGGGACAACCCCTTTAATGCTCGCAAAAGATGACGACAGAAAACATTAAAAAATTAAATGTTTTTGAAAGGCTTTTGTCCTGGGCCCAATGCTGTTTAATATTTGTATAAATGATATTCATGTGGGAATTGAGGGGAAACTGATAAAATTCGCCGATGACACAAAGCTAGGAGGGATAGCTAACACTAGGGAAGAGAGTGTTATAAAAGCTGTCTGAAAGAAAATCTGTTATCGGAGTGTGGTACCGGACAGCAATCCCCATAAATAACTTTTGTTTCTTTTTGGAAGCATATCTCTGTAAAACATGTTTCAAAATCTCCCGCGCTGTATAAGCATGCCTGCAGTCCAGTCCAGTTTTTTTTTTAATAAGCCTACCCATCTCGGCTGCTGAGCACCTGCTTCCTCCTTAGAGCGCTTTGATTTTTAACACATGTGCATGCTTTCTGACCGGCGCATGTGCACTTTTATGTTCAGATTCAAGGATCCCATCCGCACATCAGTGTTTCGTTTTTCATTGTTCAGTTCAATCATTTGGAGTGCATGTTTTATTACAAAAAAAAAAAAAAAAATTCCTGTAAAATCTCTATTGCGTTCAATGGGACTTACTTTGTTTCAGCTGCTTCAGTTCAATTTAGTTTCCGTTTTGTGATAGAAAAGTCTTGCACTTCAGTCTTTTCTTTCTATCTTTGAAAAAAAAACTGAGTGTAATAGTGCCTTCCCTCTTGTATTTTCTTTCCCTTTTTTATTCTCTCAATGGCAGATAGACTAAAACTGTTCAATTTGTATCCGTTTGTCCGTCTGTCCAACAGATCTCTTTAAATCACACTGTGCATGTGTAGTTATAATACTAGAGCTGGAAAGACACAGGATTAGGGATGAGCGAGCGTACTCGGAAAAGCACTACTCGCTCAAGTAATTCGCTTTATCCGAGTATCGCTGTGCTCGGGTCTGAAGATTCGGGTGCCGGCACGGAGCGGGGAGCTGCAGGGGAGAGCGGGGAGGAACGTAGGGGAGATCTTTCTCTCCCTCTCTCCCGCCCGCTCTCCCCTGCTCCCCGCTGCGACTCACCTGTCAGCCGCGGCGGCCCCCGAATCTTCAGGGACGAGCACAGCGATACTCGGATAAAGCACATTACTCGAGCGAGTAGTGCTTTTCCGAGTATGCTCGCTCATCCCTACACAGGATCCATTAAACTGATGAGAACGAAACCTAACTTTAGTTCTGCTTTTTTTTTTTTTTTTTTTTTTTATACAGATCCCATTAAAAAGGGAACAAAGAATACAGATGTGAACATCTGCCATACAATGAACAGCCATTTGTAGTATGAAGGGCATAAAATGTATAGCAATAAATTTGGTGTTGTGCTTTTTTTTTTTTTTTGTCAGTAGTACTTTTTTGGGGGGGGGGGGAGGGGGTAAGCTTTATTGCGCTGATTTCAATTATGGTATGTCTTGCTAGATTTTTGAGCTAATGTATGTTGAAAATGTATTGGCCTACTCACAAGTTGCATAAATACTTAATGTTTGGTACAGACAGGTCATCCACTTTTTTACGTAGGTACATCACATGCTTAGGGAAATGTGGGTGTCAACAATTCCATATGAAACTAAAAACCTACCAAGTCCCTAAGGGCTCCTGTCCGCAGGCATTGCAAAATGGAGATTCACCACCCAGAAGCAGGAGCCAGCAGACGAATCTCCGCGGTCCGCTTATCTGACAGATAGGCTGACCGTGGAGAATTGCAGCAATTTGCAGAATGCTGTGAACTGTTGTCCGCAAACGGAGAATCGCAATGGTTCTCTGCTCGTGGACAGGGGGCGGCGCTTTCCACAGCAACGCTATGGAAAGCACACATTGCGTTCCCCGCAGCCGGATTATCGCCGCAGGAACCACAATTCAAAAACGCCCGTGGACAGGCAGCCCAACTGGGACAGGAATAGGCAGAGTATGGAAAAATTATAGTAAACGTGACAATACAACCATCTTCACAGCATTAATTTTCCCCATCCACGATAAGTATGGGAGATTGCACCTGAGAAGATCAATATCTGCTCATATATTTTAATCATTTGAAATTCTAGGTTACCAATAGAGTTTGGGAGACGGATGCCTAAATATGAGATGCAGTAGGCTGCGGAATGAAAACCAAAATTCCATACCTTTTTAACATGAACATTCTAATGTTGTGTTCTCTTATTCATTTTTTTTTCTTCAGTTCCTTTTGGCTTGAAGACGAAATCGTTAAATTTTAATACAACATTATACTGGGACTACTCCGTAACGTCGGTCACTCCCTACTTTCAAGTGGCGTATTACAAGTAAGGCATGTTTTCATTGTTATGTTAAACAAAAATAACCCTCTACCAACATGCTGTACTAGTATGGAGAAGTGGGCAAGCAGTTCCCACAAGGCACCATATATAGGTGGTGCTTACAAAGTGCAGAATAACTACCCGAGTCTGTAGTATCCACTACGGGATTGCGGTTGTAAATGGCAGTTAACCTCATTCCGGCCACTTGGATACATTGATTGTGGCATCTAAACTATTTAGAGGCTCCTCCCTTCTCCCATTTACCCCCTTGAGATGCCATCAGAATCATGGTCTTAAGATTTCTCGCAGTGCACGATGTGCCTAATAAATGAGGAGGCGCACGGCTCTTCATACATATTAGGTGCATCTTGGCACCTACTTGCGCCCCAAGCTATACACTATATGTATATATAAAAAGTGTGTGTGTGTGTGTGTGTGTGTGTGTGTGTGTGTGTGTGTGTGTGTGTGTGTGTGTCAAGCCTCGTCCACTTTTAAGAAAAGCTGCATGAGGTGGCTTTAAAAGTCACTTATGTTTGTGCAAATCCAGGTTTGTGAAAAGTTTGCTGCTTTTTTACGGGAGTGGCATAAAAGCTGTCTTGAATGTTCTCCAGTGTATATCTAATCAGTTTATTGCACGTTCAAATCACTTTGTGGAATGAATAAATATAGTAGAAAAATTAATGTTTCCACATTTAGGAAATAAAAAAGTAGCTTTTTTTTTCCCCCAATAAAACACAATTCTGGGAAAACTGCAAAAAAAAAAATCCTAAACTTAAATTGGTATCACAACATGTATAACATTCCGTATAATAAAGCTTTTATGCTACTTAGAATATAGATTCAATTATGTAAAAAAGATGCCAGAATTGCTGATATTTGATCATCGCGCCTCCCATAAAGACGAATAAAATCAGTTCTCTATTCTCCCACCTCCCCCCTCCTTTTATTGTAATCTATATATTTTTTTTTTTAAACTTTCCTCCTTTTCTCTCTTGAAGTTTGTGTTTCTTGTCCAGTGTGTTGATAGCTTGGCACATGCCTTTTAGAGTCTGTTTGTGCAGTTCACATGCTGTTTATCCCACTAGATCTGAAATCGGCGGACGCCATCCGGTCTGCAGCCCGTCCGCAATTGACATTGCAGTCGGGCCACAGATTCTGCGGGAATCTGTACTGCGCATGTCTGACGGCGAGCCAGCCGGGACTTTTGCACACATCCGCAGTACAGAACTTCAAGACACGGAGAGGTACGCAGGTCACCGGCCACGGGTGGATTCCATGTGGGATTTCCCATGCGTGCCTGTGGACATGAGGTCTAAGGCAAGGAAACGTCTGTTCTGTACACTCCTAGTGCGTTTAATATGTGAGAAGGAACCATCTACTGTCCTGCGAAGAGATGATGCTTTAAAACTATAACCACTTTTAATATGCATTTCAGAAATGGTTCCTGGACAGTCGTGAAGAATTGTGAGAACATTTCACGTAATTACTGTGATCTTTCAGAAAAGATTGTAGATCCTTATACTTATTATCATGTTGGAGTGAAAGCTTTTGTGGGCTCTCAAATGAGTAATTACGCAAAAACGGAAATTTACTTAATAAATGATGGTAAGTAAGCTTTGTGATTTATGAAAAATCTGAGAAAAAGGCCATATGTATGAATACAAAGTTACAGGGGCAAGTACATACCGTTCCCAACGGCATGCAGAATGGCAAAATGCTATATGGAGGGGCACAGATACACTGAGGAAGGGGGGCCGCTTAGTAGTGTACTTGCTTAGATAATTCTTGTATAAGATTATAGTCACATAGTTGGGACTCATTCACACAACCATGATTTCGGCATGTATTACGCACGCTATGCATGACGCGAGGTGAATGTAGTCAATGAAAGTGCATCGACTTTCATTGATTCATTCGCATGAGCGTGTAAACACTACATATAGATAGACGTGTGAAAAAAGATCACCGCTCTATTACTGTATCACACAGCATGCGCCCTATTCTTTTCTATGGGCAGCATATGTAACGCTGTGGTGAATTAAAAAGACAAAGTAACACTGCACATGACAGCGTGCGTAAGATACGCGGTCATGTGCAATCCGTGATCTCTGCCAATTTCACACAGACCGGTAAACCGCTGCGTGACCGACTGCAGTGTTTAACGCATACAGTCGGAATGAGCCCTTCGGTTATGAACACTGTAGGTGAACTAGGCATATAAATATAACCATATTATTAGAAAGACTGGCTGCCCCACCTAACTACTCCACACTTAAATTCGGACATGCTGGGCTCCCCCAACATCCTAGCGTGAAACCGCTTCCTGCAAAAAAAAAATCCATCTATCACACTGAGTGGTAGATGCGGGAGTGGACAGCAGTTTGCCATTGAAAAATTTAATCAACAGGTTTAACCCCTTAACGACCAATGACGTACCTGGTACGTCATGGAGCGTCGGGGTATGTATGAAGAGAGGTTGCGTGGCAACCTCTCTTCATACAGTGCGGGCATCAGCTGTTTATAACAGCTGACACCCGCGGGCAATAGCCGCGAGCGGCCGCGCGGCCGATCGCGGCTATTAACCATTTAAACGCCGCTGTCAATTCTGACAGCGGCATTTAAATCCCCCGAACGATGTTCGGGGGTCCCGCGCGGCCCCCCCGCGGTGAGATTGGGGGAGCCTTGCACGTATCATGGCAGCCGGGGGCCTAATGAAAGGCCCCAGGGCTGCCTTAGCAGACTGCCTATCAAGCCGTCCCCGTGGGGTGGCTTCATAGGCTGCCTGTCAAAAAGCAGTATGACGTAATGCTATAGCATTACGTCATACTGCAGGAGCGATCAAAGCATCGCATCTTAAAGTCCCCCAGGGGGACTTCAAAGTAAAGTAAAAAAAAGAATCAATAAAGTTTTTTTTTAATTGAAAAAAAAAAAAGTTGTAAAAGTTTAAATCACCCCCCTTTTGCCATATCTATTATTAAAAAATCTAAATAATAAATTAAAAATATGTATTTGATATCGCCGCGTCCGTAAAAGTCCGATCTATCAAAGTAGCACATAATTTTTCCCGCACGGTGAACGTCGTCCGAAACAAAAAATGAAGAACGCCAGAAATGCACTTTTTTAGTTACCCTGTCTCCAAGAAAAAACGCAATAAAAAGCGATCAAAAAGTCATATGTATTCCAAAATGGTACTATCAGAAACTACAGGACATCCCGCAAAAAATGAGACCTTGCTCAACTACGTCGACGGAAAAATAAAAAAGTTATCGCGCGCACAAAATGACGACAGAAAATAATTGAAAAAAATTTTATGTCTTTAAAAAAAAAAAAAAAGAGGAGTATAGTAAAAAAAAAACTAAACAAGTTTGGCATCGTAGTAATCGTACCGACCCATAGAATAAAGTTGTCATGTCGTTTTTGTTGCCATTTGTGCGCCGTAGAAGCAAGACGTACTAAAAGATGGCAAAATGTCGTTTTTTTTCCATTTTACTCCACTTAGAATTTTTTAAAAGTTTTTCAGTACATTATATGGTACTTTAAATAGCACCATTGAAAAATACAACTCATCCTGCAAAAAACAAGCCCTCATACAGTGACGTGGATGGATAAATAAAGGAGTTATGATTTTTTTAAAGGGGGGGAGGAAAAAACGAAAATGGAAAACGAAAAATGGCCGCGTCATTAAGGGGTTAATATTATGCTATTTCTGAAAGCTAAGATTGGCAACACATAATTATAAAACCTACCTTTGTCTAGTAAACTACACAAGAATAAGGACAGGTTAACATCCTCTGAAAGCCCATCTACACCTAATCGGGTACAAAAACTAACCAGGGCTCCCAAGCTGCCTTATAACCTTGCCAAGTCTTGGGTGCCACAAATTGAGCCAATAACTGAGAAATCAAACCCGAATCGCCTCCCACAAATGCTTGGGGCACTGCAATCCCCTTTAATCGGCTTTTTTTTTGAAAGGTACCAGGGCTGTCTTGGCAGAATGCCTATCAAGCTGTCCCCGTGGGGTGGCCTGATAGACTGCCTGTCAGATTGCAGTATAATGTAATGCTAGGGCATTACATCATACTGCAAGAGTGATCAAAGCATCGCTAGTTGTGGTCCCCTAGGAGGATTAAAAAAAGGAAAAAATTGTTAAACATAACAAGTAATAAAAGTTTCAAAGGAAAACCCTCTTGCCATATTTACAATAAAATAATCTAAATAATAAAATACTACATATTTGGTATCGCTGCGTCCATAAAAGTCCGATCTAGCAAATTAATGCATTATTTACCCCACAAGGTGAACGTTGTCGGAGAAGGAGAAGCACTTTTTTGGTTCCCCCGTCTCCAGGAAAAAATGCAATAAAAAGTGATCAAAAAGTCGTATGTACCCCAAAATGGTACCAACGAAAACTACAGGACTTACTGCACAAAATGAGCCCTCGCAAAACTATGTAGACGGAACAATAAAAAGTTGTGCAAAGACGATTGTGGGAGAAAATTTAAACAAATTAATTTTTTGAAAAAAAAAAAAATACAAGTAGTACAGCAAAAATAACCTGGTAGCGTAGTAATCGTAGTGACCCATAGAATAAAGTTATGATGTCCTTTTATGTTGCAGTATGTGCAGCGTAGAAACAAGACGCACCGAAATTTGGCAGAATGTTTGGGTTTTTTTGTTTGTTTTTGTTTATTTCATTTTACACCACTTAGAATTTTTTAAGTTTTTCAGTAAATTATATGGTTCATTAAATAGCACCAATGAAAAATACAACTTGGCCCACAAAAAACAAGCCCTCATACAGCGACGTCGATGGATAAATGAAGAAGTAACGATTTTTTTAAAAAGGGGTAAGGAGGAAAAAACAAAAATAGAAAAAAAAGGCCATGTCATTAAGGGGTTAATGGATCACTGTGCTGTACATGTGCAGTCAGTTACAATCACAGACTGAAAATGCGGCTGTGTGAATAAGCCTTAACAAGCTAATTCTCATTTTTTATTTCAGGTATTATTGGGCCACCTTCTCTAAATGCATCGCACGATGGACGGGTGATACTCCTTGATGTTTGGTACCCACCTGCTGCAGGGGGGAAGAATGTAGGAGACTATTTGGAGGACCTTACATATGACATTACTTCTGGAGATACAACAGAGGTATTTTATGAATTCCAAACATTGATTAATTGGTCATTTTATGTATAATAAGGATGGTTTCACAACTGGAGTTTTAAAGAAAAACTTTGTGGGTTTTTTTTCTTTTAATCTTTTGTCAATCTTTTAGGCCAAAAGTATTGTGGTTAGACCAAAGTTGTAAGCGTGCTTTTACACGGGATGACTTGTCAGGCAGAGAGGCCCACAGGTCGCCTTAGCAATGATCATTCATGTGCTTTTACACAGGAACAATCATGGCTACTGAATGGATGTGGAGCTGCCAGTGATTGTTCAGTCCACACACTAAACAGGCAGTCATTCACAGTAAACAGGCAGTCATTCATAGATGGACTGCCTGTTCACACAGGCTGATCGGTTTTTAGTTTCTACGTACATAAAAACTATATCGCTCGTTCATTTAGTCGTGCATGCAATTGGACTGAACAATCTGTTCAGATCATCACTGATCACAGGGATCTGATTTCTTGACCCGTGTGAAAGGCTCTTGGTCAGAGGGGAAATACTGAATGTGATGTAAGCAATGCGTTCTTCTTTGTGGCTTTTTCATTGTGCATTTCTATGCTTATTAGGTTAAAAAAAAAAATCACCAGAAAACGTGTGAATGAGTCCTTTAAATGCAAGTTTCTAAGGGTTTGTTCAACCCCTTAGACTGAGTTAACACGGGACGGAATTTCAGAACTGACATGCTGTGGAATTGAATTCCACGCCGCATTTCTGTTTCCTCGCAGCTTGGCAAAATCTTGTCCACTTTGCTGGCTAATCCCGGGATTAGGAGCTGCGGTTGGAATTGCCATGCTGACATTCTGTACGGAAATTCCGCGACAATTCCGTCCTGTGTGAACCCAGCCTTAGGCCTCATGTCCACGGGGAAAAGAAGAATTAAAATCCGCAGCGGATTTTAACTCTTCACCCGCACGCGGATCCGCACCCCATAGGGATGCATTGACAACCCGCGGGTAGATAAATACCCGCGGATGGTCAATAAAAGTGAATAAAAAAAAAATATGGAGCATGAAAAAAAATGGACATGCTCCATTTAGGTGCGGGTCTCCCGCGGGGAATGCACCCGCAGGCTTCTATTGAAGCCTATGGAAACCGTCTGGATCCACGGGAGACCTAAAATAAGAATAAACTTACCCGCAGCGGACCGTGCATAACTTCCCTTCTTCGCGGCCGGATCTTCTTTCTTCGGCCTGGCAGATGTGCCCGGCGCATGCGCACGGCGCACATCCGCCGGCCGAAGAAAGAAGATCCGGCCGCGAAGAAGAGAAGATCTGCACGGTCCGCTGCGGGTAAGTTTTTATTCTTATTTTCAGCCCTCATGTCCGCGGGGCAGGAGGGACCCGCTATGGATTCTCCATTGAGAATCCGTAGCGGGCCTGATTTTTCCCCGTGGACATGAGGCCTTAAAGTTCCAAGACTTAGGCCCAAAGTCCATGGGTGGATTTGATTAGCAGAAACTTCACAGGTCACCCTCGCAGAAGATCCACAATTCAAAGTGCCCATAGGGAAGCATTGGCATCCGCAACATGAATTTAAGCATGCAGATTTGATTTGCGGACCGTTGTGTGGTAAAACAAATCACAGCATGCTCCATTTCAGTGCGGATTCCGTGCAGACTGGCTCAATAGAAGTAAATGGGTGCTGACGATCCGCAGTGCATCCACAAATACATTTGCGGATGCACAGCCGATTTGAAGGTTAAAATCAATTGGGGAGGCGGGGAAAAGGCTGGGAGGTGGAGGTTGCAGATTTTTTTCCGCGCTGATGATTCTGAGTACATTCGTTTGAAAAAACCATTGCATCCGCGATATGCCACAAATGGTTTCCGCTGGTCTCCTGCTGCGGAAATCCGAATGCTATATCCGAATGCTGAATCCGATCCGCCTGTGGAGATGAGGGCTTAGGGTTGTTTCACGCTGGTGAGAAATTGCGCCATTCTCGAGAGTCAGTAAAAAATCAGACTATGAAACCAATGATTTTCAATGCTTTCCTTCCCATCTGCAATGTTGAGAGAGAGAAAAATTGTGGCGTGCTCTATCTTTCTGCATTGTGCAGTTTTTTTTTTTGTTTTGCTTTTTATTTAATTTTTTTAATCTCCCAATTTTGCAACAAAGTAACATACGGTGTGGGTGCTGGCCCTTTCCTACAGCCGACATCCGCCTGTAACAGTTCCGATCAGCACCGATCGGAGATGTTAACCCTTTTAAATGTCGTAGTGAGTTCTTACAGCTGCATTTAAATGCTCTGATCAATGTTCAGGGGTGCTATGAGATCGGGGGGTGCCGTGCGGTTGCCATTGCAGCTGGGGGTCTTCTGAACGCTCCCAGGGCTGCTATTGCCGATTGTCTATCAAGCCATGCTTAATGTCGTGGCTTGTTTGCCTGCCTGTCAGATCTCCGTATAATGTAATACTGTGATACTATATTATACTGCAGGAGCGAGCAACCCTTCACTTAAAAAAATATATGTGTGTGTGTATATGTATGTAGGTAAATAATTTCATACCTTTTAATAATACATTTTAAACCGAAACTGCGCGGTCCGCACAGAAATAGGACATGCCGCAATTTGTTTACCTCGCGAGTTTTCACACGGTCCAATCGCGGCTGACTGCATAGGATTGCATTAACCAATACAATCCTATGGCAGCGTGCATGGGCGGAAATTCTGCTGAAAATCTCGCTGTGCAATTTCCGCCCGTCTGTATTCACCCTAAGAAATTGTCTCAAAATATGCTTCACGTCCCTAGACTTTTAACTTTATTATTGCGTTGAACCACCGCTATGATTTACCGTGAAGTGCTCCACACAGCTTGTACATAAAGCCAAATGTCACTGCCTCCCTTCTGAGCCCGGCCATGTGCCCAAACACCAGTTTACATCCACGCAAAGGAGATTTCTAAAAACTGCAGAATCTGGGTAATACATTAAGTTTTGTTTCTCTGCTAACTCCTGCTGTGTTATAGAAAAAATGTTTTTTAAATAGAAAATCTACCCAAAAAATGGAATGCACTTAACCCTTTAGATGTTGGACAGGAATTAAAGTAAACTTCTTAAATGCAGTTTTGAGGGGTGCTGTTTTTAAAAGCCATGTCAGAACTGAATTGGTCCTTTTAAAAACCCTGTTTTGTGGGGGGGGGGGGGTTGTTGTTTTTTCTTTCTTTGATTTGCTAGTAAATGTCAAAATTACTGCTAAACTTATGTACTTTGTGGAGTCTTAAAAAAAAATAACACAAAAAATGATTGCAATATAAAGTAGGCCCAAGGTAAATGTTAATTAACTATTTTGTGGTGTATGACTATCTGTCTTGGGCTGAATTCACATGGGCGCATATCGACTGGGCTTTTATTCCTGGCCGATATATACTGCCCCTCCGATGCACTGGTTTACAATGCATCAGTGCACAGGGGCGTATTTCTGCAGCATAAAAGCGCCCGGCTGGGCGGCTGCCATAGACTCCTATGGGAGCCCATGACAGCTGCCGTAGAAGGGAGGTGGAAGGGATTTGAGCAGCGTGACTGCTAAACTCCCACCCCCTCCCTGCTCTACTCCGCCTCTTGCCGGTTGAGCTAAACTGTTCCCCCCTACTAAACAGCATTGCGGCCTCGGCGTATATGCGTCGGGCCCCTGCCATCTGAACGAGCGCACAAACGTTAGATTTGTGCACCCATTCACGCGTTTTACGGCGCCGGCGGGCGCACATAAAAACGCCTATGGTTGTGTGAATAAGCCCTTTATAAGCAGAAAAACTCAGTTTAAAAGTTTGTGAATTTTTCAGTAAATTTTTATTTTTATTAAAAGCAAATTAATGAAAATTTACCACTATCACAATGTCACAAAAAAAAAACACCTTTCAGAATTGTCAGTAAGTAAAAACATTCAAGTTATTCCACATAAAGTGACAGATGTCAGATTTGAAAAATAAAGCGGTGTCCTGAAAGCCAAAATAGGCCATGTCCTTAAGGAGTTAAAGGGAACCTACCATGTTGTACAGCGCATTGAAGAACAGGAGGAGCTGTTTGCAGATAGGACTGTGTATGTACAACATACTGTTGCAGTTGGTGCAGGTGACACCGGAATCTTGGTACAATGTGGACACCACAGGTTTACAAAAAAATTTTTTTTTTTATTTTTGTTTTTTTTTCTTTTAACAAACTTTGAGAAGAAATTGTCAGTAGAGACTTCTGTAAATAACAATATGCAGTTATTCAGAAACGTTAGACAGTCTAACTGACTCTAACAATCATGTTTCTCTGAAAATAAGACAGTGTCTTATATTAATTTTTGCTCCCAAAGATGCACTAGGTCTTATTTTCAGGGGATGTCTTATTTTTCCATAAAGAATAATTCACATTTATTATTGAACAAAAAAGCACATTTATTATATACT
Source organism: Eleutherodactylus coqui (assembly GCF_035609145.1). NCBI lineage: Eukaryota > Metazoa > Chordata > Amphibia > Anura > Eleutherodactylidae > Eleutherodactylus > Eleutherodactylus coqui. The sequence goes on from NC_089837.1 coordinate 226,522,240, forward strand.
GTACAGTAGTTGTCACAAACCAGCATAACCAGACAAACTGTGAATCCTATCAAGATTTTCTTGTTACTACCATTATTTCCATGTACATACTGTCTGGAGACTGTAACAATCGCCCCCTAAAGAATCAAAGTGACACACTGGTTGCCTGATTCACACACAGGGCCACAAAAAATAAGGGCTGTAAAGTACCTGGCTCCCACACACTGTCTGGAGACTGTAAGGCCGGCTGTCCAAGGGCGATGCGGTATTTCGCGGCGAAGCTCCGCCGCGGGAGCCGCCGGCGGATCTCCACTAGTCAGCCCTATCTAATAGATAGGCTGACCGCGGAGAATCGGGGCAATTCGCAGCATGCTGCAAATTGCCTGCCGCGAGAAGAGAATCACAATAATTCTTTGCTCGTGAACAAGTGCCGGTGCTTTCCATAGCAATGCGTCATTCCTGGACGACTTGTAGAGTAGTGCAGCTTCCGGCCACCAGGGGGAGCTCATCACAGACTCTCACAGCAGGGACAGAGCTAGGTCTTGCTTTCAAGGGAAAGCCTTATATTTAGCACTTCAGCAAAACCTCTACTAGGTCTTATTTTCAGGGGATGTCTTGTTTTTGGGGAAACGCGGTAAGAATATGCTTGACTTTGAACATGTGTGGTATGTGGGCAATCTCTTTATAAATCACAAAGCTCGACAACACACTTCAACTGTAGAACATGTAGTAGTACCACCAAACGTTTCAACTCTACAATGGCAGTCGCCCACACACAGTCTGAACGTTACGCCAAACGTTGTCCAATAATTTGTCTAACTGGCGGGTATAGATGTGTTCCTCTGGTGTCTGGTCAAGCTTGTGTATTACAGCAGGGAAAGAGCCAAACTATATAATTTTGCTCTTTTTATATTTTTAGAGCACTTACAATATGCATTGAGTAATGAATATTTGTATTTTCATCTCAGGAAACAGGTGAATGTGATAAATTTGGATGCACCTACGAGTTTTTAATTACAAACCAAACCAAGTATTGTTTCACGGCACAAGGCAGATCAGACTTTTTCCCTATGACTATGGACAAATCAAAGGAAATCTGCATAACAATTAATGAAACAAAAGGTAAGCCATGACTGCAGTGCTGCTCCTGTTACCATGCACTACCAGAGGCAGGGTGTCCTTTTAAAAACATGGCAGTATCTTCTAAGCATTTATGAATCGTATACATGTGAAGAAAAATGTATTTTAAGGACAATTTGGAATCACATCATCTTATATGTTCAGAGGAGTTGGTCATTTATTGGAACTTTAGTTAAGAATAGTAAGTCTGACGCAATGAAGCCTATTACTATAAACTTGTTCAGCCAATACAGCACCTGAAGTTGGAATCTGGATACAGATGAAGCGTAGGGAGTTACTAAAGTGCAACCTAAAATGCAGTGGGCTTTTTTTTTTTTTTTTAACTTTGTCGTCATTGCATCCTATCTTTGTTTTACTGAGAATTTTTATTAATTACAGTAGTGCAAGCTGTACAAATGTGGGCTCCCTAAGCTTGATATGTCCTTTTTAGATGTTTGGAGCAAGACAAGAGAAAAACAAAACTTTATCTCGCACCATGAGCTACAATTTTTAAAGCAAAAAAAAGAAATGTGGTGTTTTTTTTTTTTTGTACTGGATAGCTGTGGCTAATGCCTTCAATATATGCCATCCATCACCCATACCCTGCCATGTTATAAAAAGAATATATTTAACATGTCCTTTTTTACTCTATAGGACATTGTTTTTGTGTCATGAGACATTAGAATCCTTAATGAAATTAAAGCCAAGGTAAAGTGTACAAAGTGTAGGGTACTTCCTCTGAAGATTTGACACAAACATTGCTACAATAATCATCTATTTTGCTTTTATCTTAATGAAACCCCTTCGACCTGTGACCTCATGGTATGTCAAAAGTCGCACCATTGGCATAGCTGGGGGGAGCAGGCGGGGCATGTGCCCTAGGCGCAGAGTTGGGCTTAAAAAAATAATCAGAGGGTGCCAGGCTGAATTTACTAGATGTATATTTCTGGCTGTCTCCTCCTCTCCCTGTTCTCTCTTTCTACTGTGCCCACCCCTCAGACTACCTGCTTATGGTTGCTGAGCTCTTGACCCCTTTCATTGCCATCATGGAAGGGGAAAATGTCATCTTTTCCTGGTCTTCTGGACCTGCTGTTGAGCTGGGAACTGAACATGTTCGTCATCTGGGTACAGCAGCTATAGCCTGGTCCGTAGTAGGTAAAACTTCTGCTCCTCCAGCAGAAGTAAAAAATAATTCTGTCCTAATTTTCGAGCCTGTCCACCATTAAAGAAACCTCTCTCTGGGAGCAGTCACTTGTCGCCTGACTGCAGTGTACTCTGTAGTAGTAGAGCTGTGGAGGAAAGATACTTTTCTCATGTTATAGACAAGTCAGAAGCTTTTAAGCAGTGAGGGTCCTGGTGCTGAGACCCTCACTGATCACACAAACAAAAAAGCAAAGGTGCTCAGCTGACAGCGATGCCCCTTTTTAGCTATGGCGTGCAGAGGCTCATAGAAAGTATATGAACCTATACAAGACTAACACCATGGCTGTAATAGGGGCAGAGCAGATTACTACCAGAACGGCGTAGCACTAAGTTGAGCACTTCTGCCTGTTTTGTTTCAGAAATTAGTGGAAGACGGTAGCACACATTTTTGAATTGGGCGGTGTATAAGTGAATGTGAACAACTGAATGATTTGCAAACACAATACCAAGCAATTTATCTGCCTGTATAAATGGGGTGAATGAGTAAACTCATTGCTTTATCATTCCGTGTAATAGGAGCCTGCCATGGCTGCAACAAATACAGTAACAGAAATGTGCTTCAGGACACGCACACATTTAGTATCTGAATAAAATCACACACCAATTGTGGTGTTTATATTAACTGCATAGAAATGCAAGATTCTTGGCACATATTTCGAGCAAAACATGGGCCCATCCACAACGCTCAGGGTACCTAGGAGGTAAGACACTTCTTTCAGCGAAAGGCCTCAAAAAAAGTAGAATACTTGGCTACTGACCACAGTTTTCAAGGGGTTATCCCTGATTTTTGTCCTGAGTGTCAGCTATAATACGGAAGGTTTTGTTTGGTTTTGCCTCCCCTCATCATAACGGTAACTTATGTCTGACAATGCCATCCAGTTTGCTACTTGCGCAATGTATGCGGTCCTTGATCAGCCGATCAATGGTGCCTACTGTTGAGTAAGATGCGTGCTTGTTGCTCATTTGGATGCCCAAATCCTGAATCTAAATGAGCAGCTGGCAACACTGAGAGCCATTGACAACATGGAAAGGAGTTTGCTGCTCACTGAGCAGGCACTCACTGGGGTAGAGGCGGGGGCGGATGGTAGTTCGGAAGAGCAGGGGAATCGAGCAGCTAACTGGGTGACAGTTAGAAAGGGTAAAGGGAAGAGAACCAGGGAGGCTAGTCCTGACTTGGCACAATCCAACAAGTTTGCAAAGTTGTCAAATGAGGGGGATGCCATTACAGAGCCAGTACCACTGCAGCACGACATGCCCTCTGAACGCCAGGGAGATGACAGCTCCAGTGAGAAGGGGACAGGGAGCGCAGGGCAGGCTAGACAGGTCCTAGTGGTGGGGCACTCAATTATAAGGTGGATAGGGCATTCTGCCACAAAGACCGGGATCGTTGGAACGGTGTGTTGCCTACTGGCACTCGAGTTCAACACATCGTGGATCGGGTTGACATTACTGGGCGGGGCTGGTGAGGATCCAGAGGTCATGGTGCACATTAGCGCCAATGAACAAATTAGAGGTCAATGGAGGGCACTAAAAAAAAAACTATTTCAGGGATCTAGGATCCAAGCTTAGGGCGAGGACCGCCAGGGTGGTTTTCTTGGAAATACTACCTGCAACACAAGCCACATTAGAAAGGCAGCAGGATCTTAGGGAGGTAAACAAGTGGCTCCGGAGTTGGTGTATGAAGGAGGGGTTTCGGTTCCTGGAGAACTGGGCTGACTTTGCTGTCGTCTAGAGGCTCTACCGTAGGGATGGGCAGCATCTTAATGGAGAGGATGCAGCTGTGCTGGGGAAGAAGATGGCTAGAAGGCTGGAGGAGTGTTTTAAACTAAGGACCTGGGGGGAAGGCAAAGAGAGAAACGGGGGTAGACCGTGCAGATAGCAACCTGGGACCAAGTAATGGGAATGGGGGTCGAGCAGGGGATGGGATTTAGTACAGTTAAAAGTGACAGAACAGCCTATAGTACCATTAGTAGCACAATGAATATAAAGAATAACAACCATATAAATTGTATCGCAATGAATGCAAGATGTCTGATCGGTAAAGTGAGGTGAGCTTGAAGCAAGAATGACTGATGAAAATTACGACATAGTGGGAATAACAGAAACATGGCTTGATGAGAAGTGCGATTGGGCGGTGAATTTACAAGGCTACAATCTCTTCAGACGAGACCGTGGGGAATGGAAAGGGGGAGGGGTGTGTCTGTACGTTAAATCCTACCTAATGCCTGATAGGGGTTTTCTATAGGCCACCAAAAGCAACAGAAGAAACTGAAATCGTATTTTAAATAAGGCAGATAAAAGAGGTGTCAAACCGCAATGAAATAATTAATATGGGGGACTTTAATTATCCGGATATAATATGGGAAGACGAAACCTGCAAATCTCAGAAGGGTGATAAGTTCTTCAGAACAATTAAAGACAACTACCTTACCCAACTTGTGTGGGAGCTAGGTAGAGAGAGGGCCACCTTGGCCTTATTAACTAACAACCGGACCGAACAATGGGGGTGCAGGTTGAGGGACGCTTCGGAAATAGTGACCACAATATAATTAATTTCCAGCTGTCATTCAAAAAGAAGCCTTATCGGGAGCAACAAAAAAACTAAACTTCAGCAAAATTTGATCAGCTAAGAAATACTATCAGTAACATTAATTGGGACAGCGTCCTCAAAAATAACAGTACAGATGACAAATGGGAGAAGTTTAAAAACCTCCTAATTACCTTGTGTGCAGTTAAACCCTCTAAAAATAAAAGAACTAAAAGTAGAAAGAAACCAATGTGGCTCGAAGACTGTAAGGGGGGGCAATAAACGGTAAAAAGAAAGCGTTTAAACTACTAAAACAAGAAGGCAGCGAAAAAGTGTTAAAGTATACAGGGAAACAACCAAAAGATGTAAAAGATCAAAATTGCTAAGAAGGAGGCAGAAAGATTGATCGCCAAAGAGAGCAAAAATAATACTAAACTATTCTTCGACTATATTTGCACTGGGAGCACTGGCCCTTTAACAAATAATGCAGGAGAAACCATAAAAATCTATGTGGGGGAAGGCAAATCTATTAAATAGTTTCTTTTCAAGTGTATTCACGAATGAAAAAAGAAATGTCACGCGAGATGCAGGTGATAAAAGGAACCTCCCGCTAAATATTGCATACCTAACACAGGAGGAAGTACACAGACGGTTAAAGAGGATTAAAATCGATAAATCGCGAGGCCCAGATGGAATACACCCAAGGGCTCTGAGGGAACTAAGTGACATGTTAGCTAGACCGCTATTTCTTATATTTATGGACACTACAGAAACCGGGGTTGTACCACTGGATTGGCGCATTGCCAATATGGTTCCAATATACAAAGAGGGGACCAAAAGAGAGCCTGGTAACTACAGGCTGGTAAGTCTCACTTCAATAATTGGAAAAATATTTAAGGGGTTTATGAGAGATGCCATCCTAGATTACCTCAAGGAGGACAACGGTATAACTCCTCATCAGCATGGGTTCATGAGGGGTTGATCATGTCAGACCAATTTGATCAGCTTCTACGATGAAGGAAATTTTAGGCTGGACCTGGAAGAGTCTATTGAGCTTGTATATCTGGATTTCCCCCAGTCGTCTCCACGACAGCACCAATGAGATTGCCTCCTCCTGGTAGGACAGGAACATACTGAGAGGTTAAAAGCTCCCCCCCTTCCCCACTTTCCTCAGTGTCTTCCTGTCCTGCCAGGAGGCAGGATCTATGAGAGGAGCTGGTGGAGAAGCCAGCGAAAGCATACAGGCGGATCGGAAGGCAGTGGCTCACCCTGTCATCCCTTCGCAGCCAGACGACTCCCGGGACGCCACATCAGGGTGGTAACCCCCGGGCCAGGTTCCTCCCGCGGCGGCCCATGGGGGGTTCAAAGCGGGAGCCTCAGTCCCCCTCGTCCTCCGGCAGAAATTACAGCGCGGCGCTCCAGGAAGCCCTTTGACGGCAGGGGGCGGGGCGCCGCATCTCACGTCCAGCGCGATGACGTCATCGCGTCTGCATTAGGAGCGGAGGGGGCGGGGCTTAGCGCAGGAGCGCGAAAATTCAAATAGGAACCTGAGAGAAGCCAGAACACCAGCATCACAGGTCGCAGGGTGTCTGCAGCACTGGTATAAAGATGAGTGCTCCAGCCCCAGAGACAGCTGAAACCTCAGCCTCAGCGGCCGTAAGTAGCCAGTGCGGCAAAAATACAATGCAAATATCCAGTATGTTGTGTATGGAAAAATTGCATGTTTACCCGCAAAAATGCTTTGTTTGTCAGGGGGATAAAAAAGGCATCCCCCCCAGAACAAAACTGCGAAAGTGCGTGGAATGCGGGACGAGACTGCCAGCCACGTATCAGAGGCCTCTATGCAAGGCATGCGTGGCTAGGCTAGTCAGAGAGGAATCGGGGGGGATTCCTGGATGACGTTAGAAAGCTGGTGAAGGAAGAGGTTCAATCAGCTCTAACGTCACTGCCGGCACCGCCAGCGAAACGCCAAAGAAAGGCATATGTTCCCGAGGAGTCTTCTGATTCCGAGAACTCCATCGGATCAGAGCAAGAGGAGCAGGCGGCCGAAGAGTCCTCAGAGGAGGAGGACTACAGGAAATATTTGTTCCATCAAGATGAGTTGACGGAACTAATTAAATCAGTTAGGGCTACGTTAAAAATAGAACAGCCCAGAGAGCCGCGGACCCGACAGGATGAGATATTCAGTGGACTTGGGGAAAGGCGCAAACATACCTTCCCGGTCCACAAAAACATCTCTAAAATAATTCAGAGAGAGTGGAGTAAACCAGACGCAGGTTCCTACTCCGCTCGAGGCGTAAAAAGGAGATACCCCCTGGAGGAGGAAGCTTGCGCAAGCTGGGACGAAATACCTAAGGTAGACGTCCCGGTGGCCAAGGTAGCCAAGAGGACGACTCTGCCCTTTGAGGATGCCGCACAGCTAAAAGACCCCATGGATCGCAAGGCAGAGGGACTCCTAAAGAAATCTTGGGAGGCAGCGGCAAACATCCTTAGGCCAGGGATCGCAGCCACTTGCGTGGCGCGGACCCTGGGGGTATGGTTAGAGCAGCTGGAACTACATCTGACCAACAAAACGCCGAGGGATCAGATCCTTAACTCCCTTCCCATCCTGCGCATGGCCACTAACTTCCTAGCGGACGCCGCGGCCGAGACCGTCAAGCTCTCAGCAAAAGCCACAGCCCGCGCTAACTCAGCCAGAAGGGTGTTATGGCTGAGGTCATGGTCAGGCGACCTGGCCTCGAAAAACAAATTGTGTGCCCTCCCATTCTACGGCCAATTTCTATTCGGACCGGACCTAGATAAAATTCTAGAGAAGGTGGCCGACAGGAAAAAAGGGTTCCCTGAGGAAAAACCACAGAGAGTGAAGACCTTTCCCCGGGCCCCAATGCAGCAGCCCGAGGCCTACCGAGGCAAGGGCAAGACAGGCCGCTGGAGTTACCCCAAGGGGGGCAGAGGAAGGAATATCCTCTTCAACCCCCATCAGGGGGAGCCGAAGCAAAGACCCTGACGCCATCCCCGTAGGGGCAAGGCTGGGGAGCTTTGTGGATCAATGGGCCGCAATCTGCGGGGGCCCATGGATCCCAAAGATCCTACAGCACGGATACCAAATAGAGCTGGTATCCATCCCCAGAAGGAAATTTATTACCACGCGAGCCCCAAAAAAACAGCTACATTTACTAGGGCAAAGCGTGCGCGACTTGCAGCGGTTAAACGCAATATCTCCCGTACCGCGAAACGAGGAAACCCAGGGCTATTACTCCAGGCTCTTTTTAGTAAAAAAACCCGGCGGGAAACACCGGACGATAATAAACCTGAAAGACCTGAACACCTGCGTCCGATACAGGAGATTCAAAATGGAAACCATCTCCTCGACAATAAAGTTGATCCCCAGAGGAGCCTACATGGCGTCCATCGATCTGAAGGACGCGTATTTTCACATCCCGATCCACGAAGATTCACAGAAATACCTGCGGTTCGCAGTGGACATGGGCGGAAGAACAGAGCACCACCAGTTCAGATGCCTGCCCTTCGGGATATCCTCAGCTCCCAGAATCTTTACCAAGATTATGGCGGAGGTAGCCGCCCACCTGAGAGAAAAATCGATCCTAGTAGTACCGTACCTGGACGATATTCTGTTAATAGCAGAGTCCAAAAAACTCCTAACCAAACATCTGGAGACAGTGCTACAACTTCTCCAATCATTGGGATGGATTATAAACTGGGAAAAATCCAGCCTAGATCCCGGCAAGCAGAAGACGTTTCTGGGAATAACTCTCGACTCAGAATCGCAATGCTCCTACCTACCCGAGGAGAGAATACAAAAAATCCGCAGAATAGTCAAAACCTTCCTACGAAGACGATTCTGCACAATTCGGGAGGCAATGTCTCTCCTGGGGAGCTTGACATCATGCATCCCAGGAGTAGCATGGGCCCAGGCCCACACCAGAGCCCTACAGGCCGTAGTCCTATCCTCGTGGGACAAAAGGCAGTCCTCGCTAGGGGCAAGGATGTACATCCCAAACAGGGCAAAAACATCCCTGCGTTGGTGGACATCCCCAGAGAACCTGCGGAGAGGGGTTCACTGGCTACAAAACCCAGCCATCCACATCACAACAGACGCAAGCGCCTGTGGATGGGGAGCGCATGTGGGGAACCAATTCTTTCAGGGTCCCTGGCCTCAGAGGATAAAAGAACAATCCTCAAATTTCAGAGAACTACAGGCAGTTTGGCAGGTTCTACAGCAGTTGGGCAACTCGCTACAGAACCATCACATAAAAATACTGTCAGACAATGTCACCGCGGTCGCTCACATACGACACCAAGGGGGCACAAGATCTCCCCCACTGCAAAGCATCGCACAGAAAATCTTTCACTGGGCGGAGGGCCAGATCCTCTCGATCACGGCAACCCACTTAAAGGAGACACTAAATGGAAAAGCAGACTTCCTCAGCAGGAAGCAGATAGACCCAGGAGAGTGGTCCCTCTCCCCAGAGGCATTCAGAATCTTAACCAACCGGTGGGGGACCCCACAGTTGGACCTCTTCGCAACCAGGGAGAACACAAAAGTAGGCAACTTTTTCTCCCTCCGGCCAGGAGATCGTCCGATAGCGGTAGACGCCCTGGGCCAGGACTGGGGACAAGGACTGGCCTACGCCTTTCCTCCCATACCACTAATCCCCAGGGTTTTACAGCACTTCAGAACCCAGGGATGCACGCTAATCCTAGTGACCCCCTTCTGGCCAAAAAGAAGCTGGTTCGGTCTTCTGACAACACTGAGCGTCCAGGACCCAGTCACCTTGCCTACCTGGACGGATCTTCTATCGCAGGGGCCACTGAACCACCCCGGCCTGGACAAACTCCATTTAACGGCATGGCTCTTGAGGAATCCTCGCTAAGAAAGAAAGGATTCTCAGAGAAAGTAGTAGAAACCCTAATGTCCAGTAGGAAAAAGACGACCCACCTGATCTACCAGAAGGTCTGGAGAAAGTTTTCCTCATGGAGAAAGTTTTCCTCATGGAGACAGGGAAGGGATCGCGGGGATTCTATCCCCGACACTCCGCTAATCTTAGAATTCCTGCAGGAGGGCTTAGAGATGGGCCTCTCCCCGAGCACCCTAAAAGTCCAAGTTTCAGCCCTTAGCGCTATCTGCGACACAAAATTCGCAGACGATAGATGGGTCCACAGGTTCCTAACAGCAGCAGCTAGATTACGCCCTAGGCCCATAAACCTGTTCCCAGACTGGAACCTTAATTGGGTTCTAGGGGCCATGACAGCGGTACCATTCGAACCGATCAAAGCGCTACCTATAAGAATGCTGACAATCAAGACCATCTTCCTAGTAGCCATTACATCCGCAAGACGGGTTAGCGAACTACAGGCCTTGTCCATCCGCCACCCGTTTATGAAAATTACAGACACCAAACTAATATTTAAAACAGACCCGGCCTTTATGCCGAAAGTAGTGTCAGATTTTCATAGGTCCCAGGATATAATAATCCCCTCATTCTTCAGCCACCCAAAAAACGAGGAGGAAAGAACCCTAAGCTGCCTGGACGTTAGGAGAGCAGTCCTAACCTACATAGATACAACGAGCCACTGGAGGCGGGACGACAACCTGTTCGTCCAGTTCAGTGGCCCAAATAAGGGTAGCAAAGCAGCGAAAAGTTCCATAGCCAGGTGGATCCGCCTGGCCATCATAGAATCCTATAAAGCCCTCGGGAAGGAGATCCCGTTAGCGCTTAAAGCCCATTCCACAAGGGCAGTAGCGTCCTCGTGGGCCGAACACAGTTCAGCCTCGGTCGAGCAAATTTGCAAGGCCGCAGTCTGGAAAAAACCCCACACGTTTACTAAACACTATAGGGTAAAAGTGCAGCAGGACGAGGACATGGCCTTCGGCCGCAAAGTCCTCTCGGCAGCGATCCCACCCTAATAAACTTTAGTTGGTACGTCTCATTGGTGCTGTCGTGGAGACGACAGGGGGGAAAAGTGGATTATACCCACCTGATAATCAGGTTTCCAGTAGTCTCCACGACAGCACCCGTACCTTTCCCGCCCTAGAAAAATAAAATAATAAATTTAAAAATTAAAAAACCCCCAGTTAGGGGAAAAAATTTAAGTTTAGCTCCTGCCTCGGCAATTCGTTAGAATCCACTGAGGAAAGTGGGGAAGGGGGGGAGCTTTTAACCTCTCAGTATGTTCCTGTCCTACCAGGAGGAGGCAATCTCATTGGTGCTGTCGTGGAGACTACTGGAAACCTGATTATCAGGTGGGTATAATCCACTTTTTCTCTAAAGCATTTGACACCATGCCAGATAATAGGCTGATATATGAAACGAGACAGCTCGGACTGGGTGAAAACATATATATCTGGATAAAGAACTGGCTCGGAGATAGAAAATAGAGGGTCGTAATGAATGGATCGTACTCTGGGCCACCGTCGCTAGTGGGGTGCCACAGGGTTTAGTACTAGGCCCCATTCTGTTCAATATATTTATCAATGACCTGATAGAGGGGCTGCACAGTAAAATATCAATATTCGCAAATGATACAAAATTCTACAAGGTAATAAATGTACAACTACAAAATGACCTGGATAAGCCTGGGGGATTGGGTAAAAAATGGCAAAGGAAGTTCATTGTTGAGAAGTGTAAGATTATGCACATAGGCAGGAGAAACAGATGTCACCAATACACACTAAATGAGGTACTACTAGGGAAAAGTGATATGAAAAAAGACCTGGGGGTACTAGTGGACTGTAGACTTAACTGGAGCATTCAATGCCAGTCAGCTGCCGCAAAAGCAAAAGAAAGTCTTGGGATGCATCAAAAGAGGTATAGGCACAAGAACATTATTCTTCCACTATATAAGGCACTTGTCAGGCTTCACATGGAATATATCTGTACAGTTCT
>NC_089837.1:228426475-228518975 GCF_035609145.1 Eleutherodactylus coqui
ATACCACATCAGTGGGACAGAATTGCCCCCATACAGTCAGTGGCACAAGTTGGAGCATCATGGGTATGGAGAAAAATTCTGCAAGTGTAAAAACCTATGGATGTGTAGTAGTGCTAGAGGGTGTAACAGTTGTAGCTGTAGTTCATATCCTCATACTTGTTGAGTGACATTGGCAATAATAGGCCTTCCTGTACGGGCACCAGATTTTCTCTTATTAATACTTTAATAAGGGAATTTCTCTTCTGAAGCAAAAAAATTCCTACTGAGGGAACTAGTGAGGTTCTCTGCATGCCGATTTCATCTTTCAACCCCCAAGATGCTCAATAAGCGACGAACATCTGGCCTTCATGCCAACGGATCATCTCTGTGTCAGGATGGGCATTTCTGGAATTCCAAGGGGATGAAATGAATGGCATGTAGTGTATTCAGGATATTTGTTTTGCAGGCCATCAGCAAGTGTGAGGAATTCCCAGCCATTGAACATCTAAACAACAATGTAATTAATTAGCAGCGCCAGTTACCAGCAGTTCTCACTACACAGGGGTCAGCTGCTTCCACTCCATACACTATGTTGTGGTGCTGACAGTAGGCGCTTGAGCAAATGATCCCCCAGGGTCCCAAGTGGCAGATCCCAGCCAATCCACTACCGATCACCTGAGGATTGGTCTTCAATAGAAAATTACGCAAAAAACCTTTAACATCACGTTTGTCATAAGTGTTTTCGGTATATTTTCATAATCGCTGTGGTTATTGGCTCTTGTTCTTGTAGGTTGCGCAACTTTGGAAAGGGGGTGGCGGGGATCCGGTGAGGAGAGTAAACGGTTGCTGTGTTTTTTTTACAGCATGCTGAGCGACTTTTAAGCTTTTTGGTTTCTAGATAATCCCTTTGGGCTGGGTTCACATGGGAGGGATTTGCTGCTGAATTTCCGTGCACATTGTCTATGGGGAGAGATGGCTGCAGCGGAAATGCAGGCGGTGAAGCCGCTCCAAAACCCGCAGCTGCGGTTTTCCAGTGGAATTCTCGCAGATTTTCGGTGCAGCCAATTCGCGAGAATTCCGCTGGAAATCTGTCCTGTGTGAACCCAGCCTTAAGGTTTTAAGCAGCAGTTTTGTCATGATAGGTGGTCACTGTCCAGGACGTCTTCCATCTCAGTTATGCAGATTGTAGTTTATGCCCTTTTTTCAGTAGACTTTATTTGAAGTTACCTTAGTAAGTTACACATGCATCAGAATAATGCGGTGTATAGCGCAGTATGATACATCATCTTATTAGTGCCATGACTCAGAAGGAGAACAACCTCCCACACTACCTGTCTTCATCATGTGTAGGAGGACGTCGTACAAGACTTCAAGAACTGCTAGAAAAACTCATTTAAATATCCAGCAATGCAACTCAGCCATCATATAACATAGAAAGGGACTATACACTATGGGGCCTGGGGAATTTGCCAGTACTGGTATAAGAATAAACTGCTCATAGAACTAGAAAAGTTGATAGCTGTCGGCTATTCTCTTCATTCTTCGTCATCTTGTCAAAACTTGCATACAAAAGTCTCTAAAAGTGGATTACCATCTGCTGCTCGTCAGCCTGCCACATACACCAGTACTCTTATATCCCATCGTATTGGTTCCACGGCACAACAAATCATTATAACTCATTGACTGCATCACACCAAAAAGTCATTTATGTTTGTTCTCCACCATACTATAAACTCTCTATAGAGAGAATACGGTAGACTTCAGTCCCAAGTCAGACAAGTCCAGGAGCCAACTACATTTTTAGCAACTACCAAAAGCATCAACATAGAAAGAAAAGTCCAAGATCTAATAGAAGGGCACATAGAAATCCCTTCTTAGCCATCACGTCTGATCTTTAATGGCCCAACCAGAAATTCTAAGTCAATGGGATCCATCAGGATGCATTACAAATCTCTCCGACTGGTCACGACTCCGGTCAAACAGAAGCCATGAAAATGCTGTGACCGAAGCAGAAAATGGCAACTTAAAAAGAGATTTCCAACAAAAAGTATTCTTCCAGCTCGATAATCCAAGGTTTTCACTGAAGAAACGTCAATATTTCAATGTAACGAGGTAGCTAAAGAAAAGACACAAAACCACAAGTAAAGCCATCCTCTAGCGAACTATGAAAGGACTTACGCAATAATCCCCGTCCAGTTCTCGCATGCTACATGGACAAGGCAGGAGCGGGGCATCAGAAGGGTCACATACCTCATGCTAGAGAATTAGGAAACTGCAATTAGAACCGTCCAGAACAATAACCTTTTCCTGTGTAACTGAGTTAGCAGGAAGTCTCAGCTTTCAAACCTGCTGAAGCGGCTTGTGTCACGTGTGCAGAAAATACCACAAGTGACAATTTGGATGTAACGGTAGAGAAGTAACTGATTTTGCAGACAAACCGGTTATACTGCTTTACATGTGGAGCTGCAGCCAGAACGCGCACTTCCAGGGCTGACAGATGCATTATACAGTTACATCATTTTGTTCAATGCCAAAGTATTATTAAAGGGGTTGTGTGCCTTCTCAGTGGTCAATGGCATCACTAACTTGGGGTGGTTCACAGTGGTTGCACATCGAAAGCCCTTCTAGACAAGACTCCAAAGACATGCTGTCCTACAGCTCTATTGCTGGGAAGGTTGTGATGCTCCCTGGAGCTCTACTATATGAAGCACATTACCCCTACAAAAGTTTACCTAACTTTGAGCTTCTTGCAAACTGTCAGAGATGAGTGGAAATGTTGTGATACCAGATTGATCTACAGAGTCGGCCCTCCTACTCCGTATCAGTTCCATCTAACAGCTTCAGCCCTGCGTGTATTACTGGTTTCACAATTCAGCATCTTTGTGGGGAAAGAGTAGAAGCAGACTCATCGAGGAGCCACCGCAAACAGCGTCTCCCACAAGATATTAAATGGCATGGTAGCAAGGTCTTTGTGAAGGACATACTGCATTATTGGTGGGGGATGGATTCATGGCAGAGTTTTGGATGGCAAAGGAAAGAGGAGGATGAGAGCATAGAAATTAACCATCAAGAGGAAAAATAAACTGATTTCTGATTAGAATCAGCAAATTATAGGAAACACCCTAACATATGCCTATTTGCTTATTTTGCTGAGGTTATGGTGGAGGCTTGCCAGACAGCGAGGGACACATTGCTTCTTCCCTGGGTCCCATCACCCCTCTAGCCATCCACAATGATACATGTAACCCTTAATTTCCATCCACTATGATACATGCCTCCTTGTTATTTTTCCCCAGTGTTGCAGACTCTTAATAGATTTAGGAGGAGGCTCGGATATTAGTCTGGGATCTTTGCTGTAAAACTTTCAGTTACGAAGTTACATTAACTCTCTCGCATCTATATCCACGTTGACCTTGGGGCTTACCAGCTTTGAAAAAAATGCACCTTCCTACAGAGGCACCTATTCATGTGGTTTCCTTAGTCTATGAATTACTGCTACATACACAGATGAAGGACTCGGGCTCTAAGTGGGTCAGAGCTTGGGAGGAGGCGATGGGTAGATCTTTTTCTGGAGAACTCTGGCCCAAGACTTTCACACTGACACAAAATATCAGTTTCCTGCAAACTTCTGGAGAGCAACTCTAAAATATGTCCCAATGGTAATGGGCCTCCTCCAAGATACATAAAGTATTTCTATTAATTTCTTACATACTGGAGGTGCTGTACGGCCCGTGGCATGATGTTGCATATTTGCTAGAATTGCTCGCTTATAGCCCCATAACGGTGAGACATCTCTGTGCTATATAAAACTGTACGCAGGTCTTTGACCAACATCACCTTGTATATGGCCCTTCTCTGTAGGTTCCTAAGCTCTGTCTCAAATCAAAAAGGGTCTTCTAAGGCAATTTAAAATAGCCATGCAGCAAGTTGTTCCTAGATTCTGGAAACAAAGGGTCTCTATACCAAAGGTGGTGTAGGTCGAAGCTCTGGACTCGCCAAACATACGCAAGAGCTTAGTTCTTCAGAATTAGTTGAAGCTTCCTCTCCTTTTTAATGGGCGGCACGGTTAGATTTTCGAGGTTCTTCCTTCTATTCCTTGCTATAGGATTGTTCAATACAGCAGGAAAGCCTAGACATCTGTAGGGGCACTACACTTTTTCACTTTCCTTTCTTTCATCCTTTTTAGTATTTCTTCCTCCCTAGTCTTCTCTCTTCTATGCCTTTACTTTTCCCTTACTGTTCTCTTTCCTCTTGTAAAGTTTTATAAACTTTTAAAGTATTCTCATGCTAACACCTCCACGTTAACAGGCTCAATTGTGTGTACTCTGTATTTTTACCGCCAGAGGACCACTCCTCCTAATTTTCCGTTGACCTATAACAGCTGATCTCTATATATTTTTTGTGAAAATGAACTATCTTGAATAAACACTTTTAAACCATGCATGGTGGCTGCCATCTTTCCAGAACAGAGCTCCGATTGGTTGCTCTGGGCAGTAAGGGCAGTTTATCTGTTAGCCAGATACAATATAAGAGGCTTACTGCACCCAGAATCACCCTATATAAGACCATTAGGAAAAAGTACTGGAAGCTTTACTCACCCTCCAGGCTGTCGGAACAAGAGGTTCCTATTCCAGTGTCCCCACTGTCAGATGTAATGCTGTGTCGACGTGTGTGACTACTTCTGCCACTGGGTGGGGCAACTGAAGAATGCCAGTGTGGACTTGCAAGCCACCCAGATGTGGGAAAATCAGAGCCTGAGGACATAAAAGAAGAATTTCATCAAAAGAATTGTACAGCGATTATACAGAAAGTACCCACTAAAAACAAATTGTGTGCCATGTGGAGTAAAATAATAATAATAATAATAATCATCTTTATTTGTATAGCGCCAACATATTCCGCAGCGCTTACATAGGGGGAATACAGAAAGACAAAAGTACAAAAATTACAAAACCACGGTTACATAGTAATCAGTTGATGGAAATAGTAGGGGTGCGGGTCCTGCTCCAACGAGCTTACATACTACAGGTAATGGGGTGATACAGAGGGTAAAGGGGCTGGAGATGTGCAGGGTATGGCGGAGTGGAGAGCGAGAGATGCTATACACAGACAATGGTCAGACATTTAGCCGTGTGACGGCAGAAACAGTATGACTGCAGGAGCGGTTTATGATGGCTAGCAGGGATTGCAGTCAGTAGGTCAGGGAGCATGTTATCAGGCGGAGTACAAAGGGGTTTGTTTAGGGTATTCGGTATGCCTCCCTGAAGAGGTGCGTTTTTAGAGCACGCCTGAAGTTCTGTGAGTCCTGGATTGCTCGGGTAGCCTTTGGTAGTGCGTTCCAGAGGACCGATGCTGCTCTGGAGAAGTCTTGGAGGCGGGAATGAGAAGTTCAAATTAAAGAGGCGCGCAGTCTGGTTTCGTTAGCAGAGCGGAGAGCCCAGGCTGGGTGATGGATTGAGATGAGGGAGGCAATATAGGGGGGTGCTGCGCTGTGGAGGGATTTGTGGATGAAGGTAGCGAGTTTAAATTGAATTCTGTATTTAACGGGCAGCCAGTGCAGTGACCGGCACAGGGCAGAGGCGTCCAAGTAGCGGCTGGACAGGAAGACGAGCCTGGCTGCCGCATTCAGGATGGATTGGAGAGGGTAGAGTCTGGTGCAGGGGAGGCCGATCAGCAACGAGTTGCAATAAGGGATGAGGGCAACAGTGGATGAGGGCAACAGTGAGTGTTTTTAGCGTGTCCACGGTGAGAAAAGAGCGGATTCTTGCGATGTTCTTGAGGTGCAGCTGACATGTTCAGGCCAGAGATTGGATGTAGGGGGTAAAAGAGAGATCAGAGTCGAATATGACTCCAAGGCAGTGGGCATGTTGTCTAGGCGTTATGGTGGCGCCACAAACTGAGATGGAGACGTCAGGATGAGGTCGGTTAGTGGAGGGTGGAAACACCAGCAGGTCAGTTTTAGAGAGGTTTAGTTTTAGGTAGAGAGAGGACATGGTGTTAGAGACAGCGGACAGACAGTCAGTAATGTTTTGGAGGAAAGGTGCAGAGATGTCACAGGAAGAGGTGTATAGCTGGGTGTTGTCAGCGTAGAGGTGGTATTGGAGGCCAAATATCCTGATGGTTTGTCCAATAGGGGCTGTGTAGATAGAGAAAAGAAGGGGGCCGAGGACCGAGCCCTGGGGGACCCCAACAGCAAGGGGAAGAGGAGGGGAGGTAGAGCCAGCAAAGGAGACGCTGTAGGAGCGGTCAGATAGGTAGGAGGAGAACCCGGAGAGAGCAGCGTCCTTTAGGCCGGTGGAGCGAAGCATGCTGAGGAGGAGTTTGTGGTCAACAGTGTCAAATGCTGCAGAGAGATTGAGGAGGATCAGTAGGGAGTAATCGCCCCTCGATTTGGCTGTCAGTAGGTCATTGGGTACCCTTGTAAGGGCAGTTTCTGTCGAGTGTTGAGGTTGGAAGCCAGACTGTAGGGGGTCTAGGAGAGAGTGCTCTGATAGTTTACAAGGCGGGAGTAAACCAGGCGTTCTAGTAGTTTGGAGATTAAAGGGGAGATTAGAGATGGGTCGGTAGTCGCGAAGAGAGCTATAGGACAACAGCTGATGTACACCATCCCAGACACTCTGCTCGTGTACATCCTGTTAGATCATACTAATAATATACTACTGTGCTGCAACAAAGGGGGTTTACAGAAATATCTACTTTCATTAGGACAAATGATTATGGTTCAAAACGAAAATCTGAATTACAGAGAGCACCATATGCACTCACACCTTGTATTATATTGTCTATAGCAATATAGTCCTAAGCACCATCGGCTTTCAATCGCCTTTGACTATAAAGCCCCGCACAGCTCCTTTATATATATATATTTCTAGTTAAAGGGTATTCTGGCACACATTTTTTCATCTTTGACATCCCACCTCTTCCACCTTGCTTGATTGACTCTCACTCACTTCTATGCAGTGCAGCCTCTTGTTTTATACTGACCAAGCACTATCTTGATGCTGAGATTTTTTGTTTCACTTTCACATCAATCCCATCCTGCATCAGTACAGCATTAGCTAGAGGCTATATCATTTCTGCCTGCTTTGAGGGAGCAGTTTAATTATCATTACCTTCCATATTCTCCTAAATAAGCTACAGACCATAAGTATACAGTCAGGACAGGAGGATGAGCTGAGATCTCCTCTATTATAACTGTGTTAAAGAAGCTCCTGTCACACAATTATAACAGAGGAGATCACACTGACTATGCATATGGTCTGTCGTTTATTTAGATGAATATTGAAGGTAATGGCAGTGTCTTCTCTGCAGGCAGAGATGGTACAGGCTCTAGCTGCTCATGGAATGCTGTGATGATGCATCATGGGAGTGTTAGTAGAGCATAGAGAAACTGAGCTGGGAGATAAGTATCAGATAGAATGCTGCACTGCATGGAAGTGGCTGCAATATACAAAGAAGACCACCAGAGTGTGACAGACAGTTAAGTGTGGGCAGAGAAAAAAAAAATGTTTTTTAACCAGAGTTGCTCTTTAAGAGATGAAATCTGGTTGCTCTGGAAAAAGCCATACATACTTAGCTAAGTTGTTAAAAGTGTATGTTCATCAGTTCTATAGACTCTGAATGGAGCAGCAGCATGTACTGTATACTCACCCGGAACTCCATTCATTTTGATTATTGGTGGGGGTCCCGAAGATGGAATGCCCAGCAGTGAGACACTTATCACCTATCCTGTGAACAGGTGGTAAGTGTCAATTTCATCACAACCGCTTTAAATTGCACTGTCATAGGAAACATTTGGCAAGCTTGTGGCCCCAAACATTAAAAGCTTAGCTCATTATCTTTAATGCCGAGGGTCAGGTTGTTCTCCATCTCTAAAAAAAGTGTAGGAAGAACTAATGCCAAGCAGACACCGATCCGGCAGACGTGACTTTTCTAAAGAAATCACTCCTAACAAATACATTTAATTGCATAAGCATGCATCAGCCATGAGAAATAAACATCCTGCTATATAGTGACCACATACGTCTGTAACCAATAATGTCATAAATGACTGCAGTGCAGAGTATAAGCAGAGTATACATCTGCCATTTATTATGGCTGTAGATCACAATTGCATTACATCACCTTGTAGTGACTCAGACTTGTCACTACTAAGTCTTGATCTTAGACCGGTTTCACATCTGCGCTAGAACCTACGCTACATGCAAGCGCTTTTTCTTCAGGTAAATTGCCAGGTTGCTGAGCGGAAACCGAATAGGCCCCATTATAGTCAATGGGGTCTGTTCACTTCTGTCATAAAGTGAAGCCGTTCGGGCCAGGGGCTTCCCCTTTCCTGCTCTACGAAAAGGAGCAGACATCCGGGACCCCCGCCGCAGATGTGACTGCACCCTTACCCTGGGAAAATAGGATGGGATAAGTATATGTTGTAAGTGTCTTCACATGTTCTGATGGTTAAATACCCTCTTTTTATGGGCTGAACTGATGGCTATGGCCGCCTGCAGAGCCTCGCACAGAAACGTCACTCAGGCGGCTTCGATCTGCGCATGTGCCGGCTGCCCGGGCGCGGGTGAGTACGCGCTCATCCCTGCAGGCGCTCAGGTCGGGTCCCGCGGCGAGAATTCTCGCCGCCGGATCCGACCCGCTCGTCTGCAGGCGGCCTATATTGGAGTGGTGACTAGGGAACCAAAGATGTCAGATCAGAGGAACAGACAGCCCCTATGATTCAGTATTTGTCCTGCCCTTCAGATCTATGCTGCATGAAGACCCCAGAAGTCTATAAAACGCCGTTTGCTTTCTGAAGATTCTAGAACCGGAGTAATTCAGATAGCTGGCTACAGATATCAGACCTCATCCTTATCCCCGAGTCTAGGGAAGGAGCAAGGTGCCAGGTACAACATTGTATCGGTCTTCCCAGGGCCCCTGTGAAAAGTCTGGTTAAGGCCGCCTGCACACGGGCGGAAATCCCGCGGCGGGATTATCCGTGGGATTTCCGCCGCTCAAAGCCTGCATAGGAGTGCATTACAATACGCACTCCTATGCAGACGGCGCGGTTGGGCCGCACGGAATGTCGCGCGGCAAACAGACCGCGGCATGTACTATTTTTGTGCGGGGCCAGATACGTCACTCACCCGGCCGCCAGCTCCGGTCTGCGCATGCGCCAGCAGCCGGCACATGAAAGAGACGGGTGAGTACGCGCTCGTCTCTGCAGGCGCTCAGGTCGGGTCCCGCGGCAAGAATTCTCGCCGACGGTCTGGCGGCCTAAGGCTTCATTCCCATGGGTGGGTCAGATTCCATGCGGGAAATCCCGCCTGTAATCGAGCCCTGCCTGCGGCCAGTGAGCCCTGCGTACCTGAATTTGCCTGCCAGCGGCATCCGTGTGATCTCTTTAATTCTAGGTTCGCTGTACTGCGCATGGTCCTCACGGCTCGCCATCAGACATTCGCAGTACAGGTTTGTTTTGGTTTTTTTAATCTCCTGTTTTCCCACAAATCTGCAGCATGTCCGCAGTGACAGCCACGGGCGGGCCGCGGATCAGACCGCTTCCACTGACTTCAATGGAAGCCATCTGTGCAGGATCTGCAGCAAAATTGAGCATGCTGTGATTTGTTTTGAGGACCAAAAGGTCCACAAAACAAATCTGTATGCTTTAATTAATTTGTGGGCACTAATGATTCCCCATGGACGGCTTAATCTGCGGGTGCCCCGTGCGGATTCTGCAAATCAAACACGTCTGTGGACATTGGGTCTTAGTATGGGAATGGTGCGTGAAAACAACAGTATCTCCAGTTGCCATCTCCAGAGCTTGATATATGGAAGCGGACTGTATTAAGTGTCATCCGATCTACCACCTGAAGAAACAAAGCAAACCTGAGTTTTACTGTTTTAACTACCTTCCTGCCCCTGGAGCCGCTTCCCATCTGGGGGAGCCCGCACCATGCTACACCACCACACCATCCCCAGGAGCAGAGGCCTGTAGTGCAGCCGGGTAGGAGTTATGGAGTGTAATAGCCTCGGTGACACAAGACCTCCTGCCCCGGCTCGCTACAGTCGGTCGCTGCTAAGATTATATCCAGCAGAAACCTATAGGCTAAATGAGAGCTTCATCATTCAATGTTGGATTCACCTCTGCTTTTAGGGAGAGCAGGACTTTCATCTCCCTACACAGCAGTGCGTCCTTATCCCTCTCCCATAATTTATACAGAATAGTCCGAAATATACGCATTCTACACCTTGTATGAACTACTCCATGTATGCAGGTGACATTCGCAGCACTTGAGGTAAAGCAATGGATACTACTGACCCCAGCGGATTCTTCCAGTTTGAGCACAGTTTTACTAACGTTCCTGCATCCCCCATCCACATATCCAGTTTACGGATCCACAGGAACAATATGGTAAGCAGGCCAGACACGAACCGCCAGCTGTATGACATCATTTCTATGGAGATGCAGCGGCGGCTGACCACAGCCGCTATTTAGACAGCATCGCTATAATTATAGGGCTTTGTTAACTGCAGCCTGTGTTTGGTTTTCCGGTGTACATGACAGATACAGGACTGTTAGGTTACATGAATGAGAATAGCACATGGATTACAGCGTAGCCAATATATGGAAATGGAGATGTACTTCACCTCCAGAGCGGATATATCAGCAGCCCACCGAACTGCTGACAGAGCTACACAAGTCCTGTAGAGTCACGTTTAACCCCTTAAGGACAGGGCCTATTTTGGGCTTAAGGACGCAACGATTTTTGGTGGATTTTCATCTCCCATTTTTCAAAAGCCATAACTTTTTTTTTTTACATCGACACGGCCGTATGAGGGCTTGTTTTCTGCGAGGCGAACTGTAGTTTTTATCGGTGCTGTTTTGTGGTACATAGACTATATTGTAAACCTTTTATTATTTTATGATAGAGAGAGAAAACGCATCAATTCTAGCTAGATATTTTACAGCGTTAATCCCGCAGCATAAATGACACAATAGATTTTTTTATGCGGGCCGGTACGATTACAACGATACAAAACATTCTTATATTTTTTTTAGGTTTTTTCACTTTTCCGCAATAAAAACCATTTTTTTTTAGAAATTAGTTTTTTCTATTTCACTGCATTCTATAACTTTTATTTTTCCGTGGACGGAGCTCTGCGAGCTGTACTTTTTGTAAGATGAGCGGACTCCTGGAAACCCCTTGTAAATCTGTCTATATCACTGAGCCCAGTACAGAGATAAGTACCGAGGACCTTTTAATATCTCATGCGACAAATGCAAATTAACAGTGAAGTGTCAACCAGGCGCTCCTGAAATGCTTTAGTGCCCCGACTCTTCTGCTACTGATTCATATGGCCCAAGTCATGTCAGTCACCAACAGGAGAGGGTACAGGGCAGATTCAGCAGAAGAAACAGGACACTTCAGTGTTTCAGGAATGCCCTGCAGCCCACCAGGTATTAAACTATTTTCTCTTTTTCCCCCTTGCACTGTGATTGGTAACATAGATAAGTTTATTAGACTCACCAGGATCTATATAGAGTTGTCAGCACCCTGGTGGCTTTAAGCCTTTGCAATCCAATTTTGGATTCGGGGTTTCCTAGGGGGTTTTCTCTTTCTGCCATTATACAATAGTGCCATCTGCTGGTTAGAGCTAATACTGCGGTATGGGACATGCTGGAGAGGCCCCCGACAACAGAGCGGCCAGTAATATACAGTAAGAATACCCTGTCGGACGTCTTCAGACATCGGAGCTGTACAGCCTTCAATCAGAATGTCTTCAGATGTCAGACAGTGGATTGGAAAGGGTTAAACATTTTGATAAATTCCCTTTATTGCACCAATCACCCTTAATTCACACTTGGAAGATTCACTGTAAAAGTGATAAATGCAGTCCGTGCCTCTGAAGGGGCTATTACTGCAGTGTGTGCATGGATTCCAGCAAGCCCTGCTCAGATGAATGCGAGCCACTTGTGAATGTATCATACATGTGCGACTGGCTTCTCACTGCTCCAGTTTTGTTGGGGTGCTACACCGCTAACAGAACGCATTCAGGTCCTGAAGTGGTCTTAAATGTACTCATGAATCGCAGGCCATGCGTTGTGGGCATCTACATTTGCCTCCACAATTGATACCCAGCCAAAAATGGTTGCTAAGCAACAGGTAATGCAAGAAAAGAAAGAAAGACAAAATGTAACACTTTGTTTCTCTTGCTGTACAAAACTTGTTTAAAATCAAAGATTTTGTAAAATGACAACAATCTCCAGGTCTTCAGAGATTTTACTGTATGAATTTTACTGCAATTTCAAGTTATATATATTTTTATAAAAAGAAAAAAAAATCCAGCCCCTAGAATTAGTTGTCATTTTGCTGCAAAACTCGGCATGCAGTTACATCTCAGGCAGATATGTAGAGTTGTGAGGTATTCTTATATCTTGTCTCCATCACAAATATGGGTGGAGGTGTGTAGAGTGACAGGTCACACCTTGTAGCGCCCCCCCTAAAGCTGCAGATTGGCCGACGTCCTGCTGGAGGGAACAAGGGGGGCCCAGAGCTTCCCTGTGCTGCTACCCTTGGAGGACAAGGCCGGCGGCTACATCCATCCAGACATGGTGCTATGAGGGCCATGTACCGAGGCACTGGCGGAGGACAAAAGCACAGCGGCGGCGAGACCGCCTGCGCAGGAGCGCCAACGGAACCAGGCAGAGCCATCTAGCCATGCTGCTACCAGGGCCCTGTTAAGTAGCGGTGCAGCGGCGCAGCAGGAGGACTCACAGCACAGAGCAGGAGCAGTGGCAACGCAGGAGCGCCCAGTGAATGACAGCCATTAGCTGGCTGGCCGGGGAAAATTATGGCCGAGGGGAGCAGAAAGAGCGTCCTCGTCAATAACAGCTGTGGGCCGCTCAGGGAAATTATGAAACGGGGGCCTCAGGAGCGGCACCTCCACATCTCATAGTTGTCCCAGCACCTAGCAGCGGGAAGAAACAACTTGGGCACAGCGGGGAGCAGGCTCGCAGAAATTACACTTAACAGCGGGGGCCGGAAAAAACTGAGTTGCTGGAGAGCGTGGGGTGAAAGTGCTTGGGACGGTAGAGTAGTGGAGCAAGCGGGGCCAGGAGGAGAACGAGGCAAATACTTGCCGGAGGATGGCAGAACGAGCGGGGGCCAGCAAAGCGACTTGTGAAACTGTTATCAGCTCGGTCCAAGTGTGTGTCTCCAGCAGCCAATCCGGAGCTGTGGGCATTCCCTTTCCCGCAGCACAGCCCATGTCTTCACCCATAACTGTGGTGGAGACAAGATACAACAATATCGAGTTGTGGCGTGATTAGATGAATGGTCTTGTCACCTGAGGCCATAAACATGGTTCAACCCTTGGCCTATAAAAGGCTCGCAGCGGCTACCTGTGTGAAATGGACCTGGGTCTGCTTGTATAGAGCTTGTTGATCACTAGACACCTCTATGACACAATCAAAGAGATTTCACCCAGATAATAGAGTTTGAAAGGGAATGCAAGAGGCTGCATGGTCTTGTTGACAAATTGCCCATCACCTAGGCCGTTCTGAGAAGACTGTTAGAAGGTCTTGGGACCAGTGGATGAGTGAGGGCACGCACACAAGGCGACCGGGCTCAAGATGACTTCGACAGATCACAGTAGAGAGGTTCATCTGATTGAACAACAAGCACGAGCAGCTCCATAAGTTTTGTTGTCTGCTATCCAGAGACCGATGGCGCCATCATTACAGGCCGCTGTGTCGATTGCTGCAATTTCCATGCACTTGGATAAAGGTCATTTGATCTCAAAGCACCCATTACATGTACGGCCTTTGACACCCACCTACCATCACCTCTGTTTGCAGTGGTGATGTGAAAGACGAAACCAGAGTGCTACAGAGAGGAGCTGGGTTTTCTTCAGCAACTAATCCCGGTTTCATTTGAGCACTGACAACTGCAAGGTTCATCACGGGAGACCTCTGGGTGAGCGCCTCAATCCTGCCTTTGCTCTGGATCGGCACACTGCCCCCTGCTGGTGTGATGGTCTGGGGGGCCATCACATACAACAGTCGGTAAACCCTAGTAGTGGTACAAGGGGCAATGAGAGCTCAGCGATATGTTCAGGACATCCTGCAGCCTCATGTTTTCCCCTCATGGCTTCCAAGAGACATTTCCCAGCAGGAGAACACTCAGCCGCACACACAAGGGGGTCACAGGAATGTCCCCACAACATTGCCACACTTCCATCTGTCAAAACTGCCTTGCATCACTTCAGCCATACAATGTTTTTGCCAGCCCCATTGAAAACAATGAGCGAGGTGTTCCAAGGGAATGCCCAAATATAGGACATGTTGCAATTTTTTCCCGCACCATGATGTGGGGTGAAAAAAAAGAAACCAAAATCGCTCATGTATATGACCCCATTCAAAAAAAATCAACCAAGTGAAAGCGGCCTAAGGCCCAATGTCCACAGGCAAATTTAATTTGCGGAATCTTTAGATTATCTTTGTCCTGCATCCATTTCTTTGCTAAGTCCTGGAGTAAAGCCTGGTTGAGACCCAACGATTATCACTCAAAACATGTCTTTTGAGAGATAATCGTTGCGTGCCTTTAAGTGCAAGGTGATCGCTCAGACGTTGAGCAATCACTTTGCACTCCGAACGGGGATGCAGAAGACAAGTGGGGCCGCTTGTCTTCTGCATCCAGCTGTTCTCTGCTCGGAGCGCCCGGCTGTTATACAGCTGAGTGCTCTGAGTGGGGTATGCAGAACACAGCTGGACAGCTGTGTTCTTCATACTCCACCTGTCATCAGGGAGCGGGATACAGCTGAAACAATAGTATCAGCTGTATCCCGCTGTGAATTCCTGGTAACTGATTGCTGATCTTTCAGCTTAATGAAAACTGCCCGATGTCAGTGCAATTAGACACAACGATTATCACTCAAAAGAAGGCTTGGGGTGATATTTGAGCGAAAATCATTGTGTCTAAATCAGCCTATAGAAGTTACAAAAGTTTCCACCAAGACCCTCTGATGAACGTGGAAACATTTTGCTGCGTGGAGGAACACGATAGCTGGCTCATAGATGGGAAATAAAGGGTCCTTCTGCGAGGACAAAGACCTCCATTGTGTGTTCAGCAAGACAACAATGTTGTTTTATTGAACACACAAAAAGGGGACAATTTACATGCCAACTTCTGCCATGAGATGTCACTTGGGCACAAGCGAGGACAACACTCCCCAACAATCGTTCTCATCACTGATGAATAGTTTGTCACATTGTTGTGACGTTAGGAAGTCACAAATACAGAAAAAAAAATAGGGTTTCCAATTCAGAGCTGGTGAGGGAGTCGTCCGTCCCAGCCCATTATCTGACTAACAGGTTACAGACAGGCCAGACAGAGGAAAATCTATATTACATGGCTCCCCTGACCTGAACATATCGACATCAGCAGAGCCCGCCACACACAGAGAAGTGCGCATATACAGCGGGAAATAAATCTATGTCATGTAATAAACCGCAAACACGGACCTACAATTGCAGCATCACAGATATCAGCCGCACTCTTCTAAGTACTCCCATGGTTAAAAAAAAAATGAAGAGGAAAAAAAAAAAGCACGTATTTTTCCAAGAGTGCTTTACATGGGGTGGGAGGGGGAGGGGGGAGAGCACAATTTTCAGGGGCGATGCAAGAGTGAGTAAAAAAAGCAGAATTATGAAACCAATGATTCTAAATGGTTTCTTTCACATTATACGATGCTTTCGCTAATGCGATGTTACGAGAGGAAAAAAAATTGTGGCATGCTTTATCTTTTTGTGATGTGCGATTTTTTTTTTTATCTCCCATGTTTCCCTACGGAACCTCTGTTGTATTGCATCGCAATGCATTAAATTTTCGTGTGATGCGGTGCAGTTTTAACATTAGAGAGTCCTATTGACCTTCACGATAAAAAAGAAATGCGTAATTTTATCGTGGGCGGCAGCCATGAGTGATTATTCTCAAGGAAAAGCATTGGTTCTCTCGTGGCAAAATTGCGCTCGCCTGTGTGAAACTATCCGGAGTCAGTATACGGCCAATGATTGCCAATAAGGGATTTACTTTTTTTTTTTCTTTCTTCTCCAATTTCTCTGGTTTACAGACACTTTCTAATTCCTCCCTATTTCAGGTTTTCTGCTTGTTGTCAGTGAATGGAAACAGATCTTAAAGATCCATCATATCTACCCCGCCTCCTGTAAATATAAGAACACATGACACTAATGTAGGCGGAGCCGTAAGCCATATTTTCGCGCTTTCAAAGTTCTAGTAGGCGTTTACATTCAGATCATACTGAAAAGCTTAGCAGCCCATTGATTTGCATTGCAAGTCTGTATTTACATAGGCAAGTTTCCCGTGTGAGTTTTGTGCGCTGCGAGATGCGCAAAACTCGCATGGAAATAGACCCCGTTGTTCTCTATAGGTCTATTTACATGTGAGATTTTACTCTGGCAGCGATGATGTGTGATCGAAAACTCGCAGCTTGTTCTACTTTTCTGCAATATGGCAGAAAGCTCACCTATTATTTCCTATGAGCAAGGTTAAAAAAATAATAATAACATTGCACTGGCATTGTACAATGCAATTTTTTAATTTTGCTATTGAATACCATGCGATTTTCATACACGTGAGAATCACATCACACAGAGAAAAAAAACGCAGTTTTACAAGCATGATATTGATCTGAGTTTCTCGGATTGAGGTCATGCTTGCCGTGGAAATACAGCCTAGAAGGTGGGGTTTTTAATCTTTGCAATCACATCTGCATATAGGGCTCTGTTCTCCTACTCCGGAACGGAGAAGGAAAGGGGAATCTCCTGGATGAATGGCTCCGTCAAACTGAGCAGCGCTGAACGGACCCCACTGACTATAATGGGGTCCGTTTGGTTTTCACTCAGCTGCCCAGCATTTTATTGATAGAAATTCAGCGCTATTTCTTCTCATATTTTGCGTCGGAGCTGCAAGAAAACCTCCGAAAGGAGGTCCCAGCGCAGATGTGCAGCCGGCCTTTATACCTACCCTAGGAGCGGGCTTTGAGGGAAAGTCCGCGAGTGCCCTACAAAGATCTAAAAGAGTCACAACAGTGGAGATCGCAGCTATCGGTTGGGCAAACAATTCAGAGACGTAGCCATAATAAAACATTTCTCATGTGAAGCGGAATATACAGGTTTGTTGTGTGTGGACAGAACCATTCCTTCAGATACTACATGTCATAGATCTTCATTCTCTCTTCTACTAGACGTTGTTCATTGAAGTTTCTAACTTAAAAAAAACTTTTTACTGCAGAAGCAGAGTAGGGTAGAAAGTGATATATCCAGAGACAGGAACCCTACCTAGTGTGCAGAGAATCAGGCCTGAAGCATTGTGTCTAGTAACACGGAACGGCTCCATGTATGTGGAAGGACTACATGTATGAGCACAGGACAACACATACCGGAGGGCAGACCTACCAAGCGTACAATCTATTTCCCTCCTGTGAGCTCACCCCCCAGGCCTCCACTTATTATTAGCCCACCAGAAACCCTAGCTGGTCTCAGAATATAACTACAGACATAACACGCTAATGTCGGGTTATAGGATCCCGTCTGCATTCACAGAAATTAACTCAAGATTCGAGACCAAATATAACAAGCCTCTTATCAAGCAGCAGCGTGCCTTGTTTAATTGGGGGCAACTTCAAGCAACCCTTCACAGCCCCTTAGATTGAGGTAAGCCTATGTGCAACAGTTACTTGAGGGCCATCTTTTCCTCACAACTGGGTTAGTAATCTACAATTTAGAATCATTCTGTCCTGGCCGTCATTGAAATCAGTCCTCCGTGCACTTACTTCCTGGCGAGCCTGTGATAGACTTGTGTTTACACACAGCAGCCAATCAGAAGAGGCAGAACTGCAGGGGGAGGGGATAGCCGCAGCCTGAACCAAAGATAAGACAGGAGGTGTGTCTAAGACTACCTAAGACGTCCTGCAAATAACTGGTTGAGGCTAATTTCATGCTTTGTCAAATATATGTGTCAGGAGGTTTTTGCTGCACATATATGCATAGTAGAAGCTGTTAATACAATGTGACAGAGTATAAACTGTAGTCACAGATCGACTACAATGGAGCTAAACTAAGAAGCAGCCAAAATGAATAGCAGCTATACATTCCCTGTATATACTCACTGATATATCATCTTTGAGCTCATGTGAAAACTGCATGAGATCTGAAACTTTACTAATCTGAACAATAACTTAAAGTTTACGCTGCTTTCCCATGTGTGGTAGAGTTTAGGTTTTTGTGTTTTCCGTTCGAGGAGCAGAAAAGGGGAATCCCCCGGCCAAATGGGTCCATCTTATGATGGAACCAGACAGCGCTGAAGGGAATTCCCAGGTAGCAGACGGGTGCCTGAGGACAATGTCAGCATACATGTAGACAGTCAATAGTAACAGATGGCAGAGATTGTGCCCCAAGTCTAATAATGCATAGTACGCTGTGTAGGAAACGTGGCATATACACACAAACAAAGCCAATTGGAAGCTAGGGGCTTGACAGGAGGCGTTAACTCCAGCAAAACTAGACCAGCCCCTAGCTTCTGGTGGTGTCAAGTTACAACGGTTCCCATAAGGGAAAGTTTTGGGACCACCCCTGTCCGCATGTCCTACAGAACTTGTAGAACACAACAGCTCAGAGTTTTCGATTCACTAGAGATCTTTTACTAGGGTTTTTTTAAGGAGTTAATTTTGTTATTAGCGGTCTCATGATCCTCCTAAATGTAATGGTTACTGTGTCCGCCTCCTCATCCAGAACACTGCAGTCCTGTGTCTACTGCACAACAGCAGCAGGTCTGCTCCATGGTGAGCTCTAAGAGGAGCGACCCGGATGACAACATTGTTCCCCGCCTGCAGGGCTTGGCTTGTGGCTTCTGTGATGTTGTGAGCCTCCGTCACATGCGCGGTTTGTGTGGGCAGTAAAGGCGGCACTAAGCAACTTCACCCGAGTGCCAACATTGTGCCCCAACAACATGACCTTTCACGGCTCTTGGCTTGACTGCCCTTTTTGTTGTTTTTAGCAGCAATTTAAAAAAATAGAACAAATAAATATTCATGTAGTTTGAAGGACGTCCACGGCGGGGTAAGGCATGACAGGAGGAGACAGCCGAATATATAATCAGGGAGACTCACTGGAGCGTGAGCTTCTCTCCAGCTAACAGTGCAGCGGCCCCTCACCTTAGTACTTGCTGCTGGTTAACGGGGCCATCCCACCCAAAGTTTACAGGATAAGGTACAGCTAGGTCCTCAGTGGGCTGACAGCTGGGACCCCGCACCTATCAGTCACTGATACTAAGGGCCCTTCTACACGGGCCAAGAACCTCACGACTGTGGTCTGCCCAAGCTGTTGACCTCACTGCCAGCTCCTCCGCGCTCGGGGCGCCCGGTTACACTGCCTGTTGAGTCGTACCGTTCCCGCTCACGTATCATTCAGTGTTTTACACCCTACATGAACCATTGAACGACCAGTGCTTAAACAGCATGAGCCGCGCTGATATTTATGTCGAATTAACCTGTACAACCAGAAGCACACGAATCTCATCCAGTCGTTTTACTCGTTTGAACAGTTTTCTGAACAATCGATCAGTCTACACGGGGCTTATGTTCCAAATTGTAAAGCACTAGTCTCAATCTTGTATCCATGGTGTGAACTACAACTCCCAGCACACCCCACCAGCCTCCAATAGATGGAAGTGGGACATCTACACATGGACATCCATGTGCCAGGATATCTCAACATTTCAAGTACCCATAAGACTACCATCAGCAGTGAGTTCAGCGTCTGCCATCTTCACGGAGGTTCTTGTATGGATCCCTGTGAGGTCTGGGGGGGTACTTGGTGGGCACTCTCTTAGGCTAGTGGCACACTAGATCAAGGAACTTGCAACAGACAGCACAGATTGGGGGAAACGACTGCTGAGGGTCCGACCTCCGAGACCCAAAGCCATCCTGAGAACAGCGCACTCAAATGCCCCATGTGAATGTAGAAGCAGTGCGCATGCTCCATTGCCACTCCATTCACTTCTGGGGGGTGGGAAGTTCCCTGCGGATATAAGATACAGGTTTTTAATGAGAAACCCACTTTAAAAAGTGTTTACAAGGACTACAAGATTGATGACGGAATCTGCAGATAAGTCCTCAATATCAGATCATTGGAGGTCTGCCCCTCAGGTCCATCACCGATAAGCTGACTAAATGGGTGGTAGCACCCATGTGAGCGCCACAGCTTCTTCCCAGCCCTGTAATGTCAAGTACATACGTCACATAACCCAAGAGTGATTGAGTCCCATTCAAGTGAACAGGACTGACCTGCTACACCAGGGACAGTCACTATGAAGTGGACTGTGCTGTGCCTTGTATGCAATGAAGAGTGCCAAAGCTACTTCAGAAAGACGATCACCATGGCCTGCAACAGCAGACCCCCACAATCCGATACTGATAACCTATCCCGAGCACTGGTCATCAATATCTTAGGGAGCTCCAACCAATCACAGCCATTCATCAAGTGCTGGCTGTGATTGGCTAAGTGTCAGCCTATCACAGCCAGCGCTTCCAGAAGGCGGGGATTTTTCAATCCCTGGTCAGAACAATAGAAGATGATCAGTGCCGGGACCCGGGGAGAAGATGCGGCCGGGCTGACAGCGCGTCTAAGGTGGTGTATTTTTTTCCCTCTTCTTCAGCTACAGTCTATTTTCGGGGTTAGGCTTATATTTCAAGCCTCCCCCGAAAATCCTCGCATGGGAAGCTACAAAATCGCAGCGATACCGTGCCGCCCGTGTGAACGAGGCCATACAGATGCGATTTGTGATGTTTTGTAGCCCATGTTTCCCTATGGAGCCTCCTTGTTTATCGCATTGTATAGCACGAACTTGTGAAGTTCATGTCATGCGATGCGACTATAACATTAGAAAGTCCTATCAGCGCTCGTGCAGAGCTTTCATACAGAATGACTTGCCGCTGGTTCGCGGGCTTCTCGTCCGCTTCACCTCCTATGGGAGCATTTACACAGGATGAGGAGCCGGCAAGACAACAAGGTTTTTTAAGCTGACTGAAAAGTCAGCTTAAGACAACTGCGAACGACAAGCAAGTGATTTTTTCACATTTACACCGAATGATTATCGCTAAAATTTGTTTGCTTGAATGAATTTTGAGCAGTAATCATTATGTGTAAATGGGCCTTAATACACTGCAGTAACACTGTAATGCAATGCATTATTGCTTATCATAGCAATCACAGGCCATGGCAGACCAGGATCCCCCTGACTGGCAGATCAACCCACATGTCCCACACTGGTATCTGCGGCTGTGATTCTCACGTGACCGCAACCCTGACATCACCCCAATAATCCCGTAATCTGATAATACAGACGCTGGAACAAGTGACCCCAATGCTGTGCCCCAGGAGAGTAACACCCGGTCTTGTTACAATATGTTGTGGGAGTGAGGGACAACCTGAACCAGTCCTGGATATCTCCAGCAGATGAAAACACATGGCTTCTACAACCACATTATGGAGCGCTGCATCTCTTCAGGATCATTAGGCTAGTGAAATATCGATGTTACACGTGAGGTGGACCTCAGTCTTAAAAGTAGTCCAAATTAGGGGGAAATCTACCCAAAAATATCTCCTAATATGTGATAGATCTGTCAGAAGATCACACTGGAGTGAGCGAGGACCACCACTGATTGAGGCCATCTCCAACCCACTGGAGTAAAGCATTAGGCTGGGTTCACACGGGGCGGCATTGAAGCGGAATGTCCGTACGGAATTTCTGCACAGAAATGTTTTTAATCCCGGGATTAGTCAGCAAAGGGGACGAGAGCTGCAAAAATCTCATCCGCACGCTGCAGCCAAGCCGCACTAAAATTGCCATGCGGCGCGAAAATCAAAGACACAGCATGTCAATTCTTTCTTTGCTTCCGCAGCAGCCTATCTCCTCTCTATGGGGAGAGATGGCCGCAGCGGAATACTGACAGCGAAGCAGCTCCAAAATGCACGGGTAAAGCCTGCGGGTGCCTTTATCCCGTGGAAATCTAGCGGTTTTTCCGAATGGTCATTCTGCGGGATTTCAGTACCATGTAAACGCAGCCTTAAGGTTCTGATTGGAACGCGGTTTTGGAGTTTTTAAGTAACGTAGATCTCTGGGCAGCGCTGGAGGGTTGCGGACGCTTCATAGTTTTGGTAACCAGCAGAGGAATCCCGATTCTAATTTTCTGCACTGAGGACTACTTTTAGGGGAGTCAGTCCTAGTGTGTATATGGCTGAGATAGAGGAAGATATATTCTGAGCCCCAGTGAGGACAAGGATAGGTAAGAATGCTGTAGAGCACATGCTGGCGCTATAGCCTACATAATAGCTGAACCTACCTCTGGGCCTATAATACACACTGTGATGTAGGATCAGTCCAAGTAACCTATAGAGGTGTTATAACAGTGTAATGACACCAGGCTGTCACAACCATTGGGGGAAAAACGTGTCACAAAGCCATCAGAAATGTCCCGTGTTGTGAGCAGGCGCTGCGTGTAGCGGTATCATGCTTGCTGGTCAGGACTGGTCCCCATATATTCCAGCAAGTGCTGTGCAGATGGTAAGTTACTAACGAGGACCATTCTAGTAACAGGCAGCACTGTGACAACAAGGATCCGCCACGTCCAACTGCTCGAGTCAGGCGCCAAACTTACAACACGCACCGTAATGCGTCCGGCACGTGTGCTTCTAAGAACATACTAGAGCAGCGCCGACCATGTCCTACCAAGAGCAGCATCCCGTGTGCTTACTGATGCCGCTTTCCCTCGCTCTTCACCCCCAGAACACGCCAGCGGGGCTGAGAAATGCAAATTAAACATCACAAGAGTCACCGTGACCCACTGTGACCGCCAACAATACCATCTGATGCCAATCAATTAGGGAGAACAATGGGCCATTAGTAGGCATTAACTCTACACCTCCTGGCAGCAGGCAAGTGCCAATTACTACTAAACAGGATTACACGGGTGCCGGGCACCTACAGACCGGCCGCCAGCCACATCCCTGAGGGAAGACCTGCCACATTCAGTCACTCTAGGGACACAATGGTGATCTGCGTGCAGAGTACATGTGCCTTCTTCCCTCGTTACTCTCATCGACCAATCAGTAACTTATGACCCAATGAAAACAGCGCCTGCAATACCAACCCAGGCTGCTGAAAATCGTATGGCGCTGTCTGCTCCCAACTCCGTATACCATAGGAGCTCACATGGGCGGATTTTTTTACATATATAATACACAATGTTAAAAGTCCATTTATTTTAATTGCGCCCTTCTGAGCTGCGTGTTTTAGGTCGGCTACACGGAAGCATGTGTACTCACTTCAGCGCAATGATTTTGTGCTGTGAACTAGGCATGTTCTGCACACTCGGGGCATGTTCACATGGGCACGGGACACACACCCCGCCGGGATGTAAAAGGTTATTTAGCCTAAAAAGGTCCAGATGTCTTTTTTTTCCCACAGAATTGCGCAGCATATTGTACATTTGCGCACCTCGCATAGACGTCTATGAGGACCCTTAGTGTGCAAATTAGCAAAAAAAGGAGCACGGCCTTTTTTTTTTCCGCACATGCAAAAATCCATTATCTACGTACGCAAAAACGTGCACAAATCCAAACGCAGCAGGTCCTATTTTAGTACACAATACGCCCATTATAGGCTATGGGTGCTTAAATTACTCAGTAAATATGATTATTATATGTCCATTTGCCACATTCTGCATATTGTAAATGTAATAAGCAGGCAACATCCATCTAAGTGAGCGAGCCCAGCAAACAGATGATCTGCAGGGTCCGGAGCGGCAGACCACCACCAATTAACTATTCTGAGAAGTCATCAATAGTCCAGAGCCAGGCAGCCCCTTGGGGCTAATAGGGTAGTAAATCTGTCGGATGACTGTAGCCATGTCCCTGCACTAGGAGGTCACAAATACGGAGGGGCACAAAATCTGCTCGCTTTCTACTACAAAAAAGTGATGCCAATTGTTCTGAAAAATCCCCCTTTTTGCTGTGTTCAAGATCTCTGCTTGCTGTCAGAAAATGGAAACATTAAAGAAGGGAGGGATTTCTCATGGATGTCTTTATAAGCCAGCTCTGCTGGAGGCCACATTGTTATTTGTGACAAACTGATGCCAAGTTGTACATTGATGATAAACTAGTCACATCTGTTAATGGGTCTACAATCATGGGGGAGGGGGAGGGTACTATAACCGGGATTTCATACACCAGTCAGAAAGTCATTTTCGCTGATGCACATGTGACTAATATGAAGAGGCGCACGAACCTTCATATAGTAGGTGCATCTCTGTGCGAAGACAGAAATCTATGCCAGCCAGCTCAAGGAGATTGCCAATATAAGTGACTGGCATCAGTTATACATCCTTCTCAGCCTGGGACAGCAACGCCCCCACCTGAAAGCCCACTGACTCCTTACAACAGTGGTCCACAAAGCCTAGAGGTCACAAGTGTTTTGTGCAGATGGGACCAAAGTTTGTGACTTTTCTGTGCCAGAACGCCGGCATAATGCCCGTAGTAATGCCCTCGGCTACTGGAGCGGGGCTGAAAAAAAGTTTGCAACTTTTTAAAAAGTATTTCTTAAATCTGTCCAAGCCCCCCTGCACGACCCTCTGGGCAGTATGGAACACGGGAGCGGGAGGTGGGCAATAGCAAAATGTTACATTTATTGGCAAACCCCCCACTTGTGTAATTATTGTGACTTCTAGGGGAGATAAGTCACACGGGATGGAAATATCGCAGGATTACCGCACTGAAAAAAGGCGAGATTTCCGTGGGATAAGCGCAGCTTCTAAACCCGTGGCCGAGGGTTTTGGAGCGCCTCCGCGGCCTGGATTTCCGCTGCGGCCATCTCTCCCCATAGAGAAGCCGCTGCGGAAATGAAAAATAATTGACCTGCTCCGTCTTTATTTTCAGCAACGCATGGCCGTTTTCGCGCAGATTGGCCGCAGCGCGTGGAGGAGATTAGGAGTTGCGGGTGGAATTGCCTTGTGGACATTCCGCACGGAAATTCTGTGGCAATTCCGTTCAGTGCGAACCCAGGGTGGTTTTCTGTCCCCAGGGGTAGACCACAACCAATGCCACAGCAGCGTGGCTCTTCAGCGGACAGCTTCCATACCCCTCAATGCGGATTCTGGTTTATAATATACCCTCAGAACATCCCCAACATGCCCCGTCGGGCCGATCCCACCCCGGAGCCCATCAGTTATAGGGACAAGGTGCAGCAGGGACCCCAATGTGCAGATACACAGCCTGCAGACACATCACTATAGAGATACATCAGCCTCAGGATACAGCCATTCACTGACAGCAAGAAGAGATGTTGGAAATACAAAGCCGACTGG
This sequence comes from Eleutherodactylus coqui, assembly GCF_035609145.1. Taxonomy (NCBI): domain Eukaryota; kingdom Metazoa; phylum Chordata; class Amphibia; order Anura; family Eleutherodactylidae; genus Eleutherodactylus; species Eleutherodactylus coqui. The sequence continues at coordinate 228,451,877 of NC_089837.1, forward strand.
AATCCTGCAGGTCTTCCTGACCCCGGGTTACATGACACCGAGAGACCTCCGTAGGACAGCAATTTAAAGGGAAACTCCAACCGACATTTATCACCCGGGCTAGTAAACTACCTATGGGGGCAACCACTTCTATAGCCATACACTTCTGTGCATGAAGCAGCCCCTCTGACACAAGCCCACCGGTGATCAGACTGGAGATGTCCCACCTACTGGTATATATACACACCGGGGAGATCTATGGGCAGCACACGGCTAGCGCCCCCGTGCGGTGGTATAACAGGTCACATAACGGGGCGCAGCACGGAGGTTCCGGGGTACATGTGGAAGGTCTTTGTACAGTCCCAGCCCGGTAAATCCATGGTCGGAGCACTTACCTGTGGTGAAACTGTTGAACCCGGAGCCGTAGTCCGAGATCATCCTCCCCCACATACCTGCGGGGGGCGCTAGAGCCGATCGGAGGGCAGAGATCGCTGTGATCGCACAGATTGCAGCAGCCTGGACCGATCAGTTCTCCGCGCTCGGCTCCCGGTACGGGCAGCTCGGTGGTCGGGCTTTGGACATGTCCTATCCTCCCGCCGGGGCTTTGTGTGACGCGGCGAGGTCTCGGAGGATGAGGCCGGGATGCTGTGGCGAAGTCCTGCCTGGATTACGTGCACGGAGGGGGGAGAGCTGAGGAGGAGGAGGAGGGGCGAGGACGAGAGAACAGCCGCTGCCTCATGCGCCTCCGGAGCTCTGCAGTACCGACAGTGAGCGCCAGGGGGCGCTCGCTCTTACGTCTTGTGAGTAATCTCAGTAGGACGTCACCAGCAGACGTGTCGCTACCCAAATCCTATCTACAGCCAGAGAGCAGTGACCCTGCTGTCCGCCCCCGTGCTGCTGCTGTAAGCCGCTGCTTCCTGTCAGCAAGCGCGGCGTGCTCGGAGGAGGCTGCTATAGGGAGTCCAGCAGGATGTTACCCCCATAGTACCTTCATACACTTTGTAATGGTTTATAATGTACATGTCATGCTTTCGGGGGGGGGGGGGGGCAGCATGGCGACAGTGCCTCATGGGCACCACAACTTACCACATACCACCAGTGTGACTGGCTCTGTGGGGGGGCAGCATGGCAACAGCACCTCACGGGCACCACAACTTACCACATACCACCAGTGTGACTGGCTCTGTATGGGGGCAACTATGGGGGGCAGCATGGCGCAGCACCTCACGGGCACCACAAGTTACCACATACCACCAGGGTGACTGGCTCTGTGGGGGGCGACATGGTGACAGTGCCTCATGGGCACCACTAGTTACCACATACCACCAGTGTGACTGGCTCTGTGGGGGGGCAGCATGGCGACAGCACCTCACAGGCACCACAACTTACCACATACCCCCAGTGTGACTGGCTCTGTATGGGGGCATCTATGGGGGGCAGCATGGCACAGCACCTCACAGTCACCACAAGTTACCACATACCACCAGGGTGACTGGCTCTATGGGGGCGACATGGCGACAGTGCCTCATGGGCACCACTAGTTACCACATACCACCAGGGTGACTGGCTCTGTGGGGGGCAGCATGGTGACAGTGCCTCATGGGCACCACAACTTACCACATACCACCAGTGTGACTGGCTCTGTGGGGGGCAGCATGGCAACAGCACCTCACGGGCACCACAACTTACCACATACCACCAGTGTGACTGGCTCTGTATGGGGGCAACTATGGGGGGCAGCATGGCGCAGCACCTCACAGGCACCACAAGTTACCACATACCACCAGTGTGACTGGCTCTGTGGGGGCGCAGTACCCACTCACACAGATTGTTTTGCTGCACATGGCGGAATTTACTGTACTGCTAAAAATTCAACCCCAAAATCTGTCTGGCCAACGTTCGGATTTTGATGTGGAATTGAAAATAACGTCCGGGAGCTGTCACACGGGACGGAATAAGCCGCAGTAAATGCCACGCCAAAAGCTGCCGCTAGCTGCGGATTTTGATGCAAAACTATAAAAAGCTTAAAACCGTTTCACACGGGCTGCAAAATTGCAGGACTTTGTAGCGATGGCGCCTGTATGTGGAGCCCAGGGTGTCCGATGGGCTCCTTCACATGAGAAGTTTGTAGCCTGAAAGAACCCGTTGGACGCCATGAGCCTCACATACAGGCGGTTTGTAGTCCGTGCGTTTTAACCACGAATGCGAGGCGTTTTTCATGCAAAAACTCATATAATTTCTCAGAAATCGCAATCCTCAGCACTTGTGTCACGCGTCTCGGAGGATCGCCAAGTGTTTCCGATGATTTCAATGGGAAGCATGATCTCGCGCTGGCATGCACATCACACGGCATACCAGGGGTCTAACGGTCCCATTGGAATCAATGCGTTCCAAGCTCCAATTTTCTTACCTCGCGGCATCGCTCATGTATGGGACTCCATTCAAAAGAAAGCAGTTTATATTCACACAAGTTTTGCGCAGCTTGTGACGCACAGAACTCCCGCAAAATTCGTGCTCATGTGAATGTAGCCTATGTGGCAATTTTGCATTTAAATACACATTAGACGTCTGGATGTCGGTGCAGATTTCATCATGGCATCTTGTACTTCGTCCTGAGGAACAGTATACATCAGTATGAAAGCTCCCCTAGATTCCTTTTGTCAGCAGAATTAGGCTGGGTTCCCACAGGGCGGATTTGCTGCAGTTCTGCCGCGGATTGCCGTTGCATATCCACACTGCGGCAAAACCGCTGCGTTTGCAGTGCAATGCAGTGCAAATGTGTTTGGGCAAAAAGCTGTTCTCACAGGACGGATTTTTTCTGCACAGCCGCAGTGCGGAAATGCAGCTGCGGTTTTTCAAGACGCAGCATGTCAATTCTTTTGACTTTTCTGCAGCGCTTTTTGGTCCATAGACCTCTATGGACGCAGCAAAATCCACACCAAAATACGCTGCAAAAAGTAAAAAAGCACTGCGGGAAAAAACGCTTGCAGATTTTCCACGCGGAAAATACGCAAGACAAAAATAACCTTTGAAGCGGTTTTACCGCAACAGAAAAAATGCAACAAATCCGCCCTGTGTGAACCCAGCCTTAGTCTGCAGCACAAAAAAACCTAACATTCGTAATTTGATTAAAAACATAAAGCAGGCCCCAAATGTAAGTGTGACCATCACCCGTATCCGCCGCGGTGAGCGCGCTTTTCTTGGTATATTTCCATTCGCTTGTCTATAACTGTGACCCCGATAACAATCAGCCCACATTTTATTAATAATGGAATCCAGGTAATTGCAGAGGGTGTGGTTACTTTTCCTTGTACCTGTAGACGTTCTAGCTGGAGTAGTAGCACTTATTTGTGAGTTCTGCTCACTTTCCAGTTCTTGGTTGTCAGGAGAAATTATTTACTAAAACGCTGAGGTATACAGTAACGTCAGTCACCTTATAGTATATAATGAGATATTGTGATATAATAGCTCATCCTTTGTAGTCAGCAAATTACAGTTAAATACTGCTGATATTACAGCACTCCATGGCAGATAGTCATCAGAACAAGTCAATTGTGCCATCCTGCCATAGATAGAGCATATCCACAAGGCAGCGATAGAACATGGTGGATATAAAAGGTCAGCTATATAATATCCAAATAAAAATGCATAATTCTTGTATAAAAACATGTAAATGGAGGTTGTTATAAAACGGGGGGGTGGGTTGTTGAGACAGCGAGTTCCACAGCACATGGGGATCTAGAGGGGAGCTGCTTTAGGCAGCTAGTCAGATGTTCCCTCTTCATACCAGAGAGCTGCTTCACCTTAGCTGGGAACAAGTAGGTATCAGCACACTAGCTATAGTGCTATATGTGATAGCCACAGTGGGATTATACTAGATAGAATGCTAAACAGGGGCTGGTGTTTAGGAACAGTGTCAGGTTAGGTGACCGCTGGCCCATAGGGAGAGTAGAGATCTGGTCACACTAATGGAATAGATAGAGAAGAGGGAATAGTACAGCGTAACTACTGTTTTATAAAGGATGATATCCTTTACGGTTATCTCTGTGTAATCATTTATATTGAATACATTAGATTCACACATATAGGACTGTTTGTATAAATGCGTAGGTAATTCTCAGGAAGAGACCCTTGTTGGTGTAAGGCTCTATCCTGAGTGGAGACACGGACTAGAGAAAACTCACTATTACACCCATTCTTCCAATTAGCGAAGTTGCCAGGTCTCTGTGTGCCATACGGATTAGCGCCAGGGCCTGTTGGGAAGGGACACTATATATACCCTCCACCAAAAAGGGTTACACCGAACCATATAAAATACAAGGTTCCTAGCACATATTTTGATCAAAGCATGTGGGCCCATCAACATGTCCAGGTGGCCATGCCTACAGACAGGATTTAACTAGAGATGAGCGAGCATACTCGCTAAGGCAAACTACTCGAGCGAGTAGTGCCTTATGCAAGTACCTGCCCACTCGTCTCAAAATATTCGGGTGCCAGCAGGGGAGAGCGGTGAGTTGCGGGAGTGAGCAGGGAGGAGCGGTCATCTCTAGTCTTAACACTAAGGCTTAATTCACACAAACATAAGCGTTTTTGCGTAATTGGTGTTGCATATTTGGTGTATTTCACTGTACTTTGTGCGCGTGCAAGTCGTACATAGTTGCGCACGCAAGAAAACTTGCACTGTTACTCTGAGCCATTGAAATTGTTCTAAAGGTTCTCTTTCTCTGTGAAATGCACGGCAAAACATAATATGACTTACCAGTAATCAGTTTTCCATGAGCCCATGACGGCAACAGTGAGAGATCGCCTCCCGTACGGACAGGAAACAGGAACCTCCCAGATCTCTTTACAGGCAGGCAAACCCTTCACCTCCTCAGTTCTATTGCAAGATCCATGGACTAATTGAGGCCTATTCCTTATTTTTTAATTAGTGGTGCTGTCATGAGCTTCTGGAAAACAGATTACCGGTAAGAAATCTTGTGTTTCCCTTATGCCCATGACAGCACCAGTGAGAGATTGGACTAGATTAATAACTAGGGAAGGTTGATAGTGAAGTAATATTCTGCTGATGGCTGACGACTCATTGGATTGGAGAATCCACCAATCAAGTATCAGCGAAACTCCAAAACGGACTCGTAGCGTCGGCACTCGCTCTTGTTGATGAAAACTGCCAATTGAATAGATGTTCCATATTACCGAAAATATAACAGCCTTTTAGACCCCAGGATCCAAATGGCCCCCATTGTACTGTTTTCTCTATTAGAGCCAATTAGACTATGGAATATGCTTTGATGTTGTTCTTAGGAAGTATGATTCCTAGAAGGGAGCCCACTATTTACACAGTATTTCCTCAATATATTGTACTTAGGATGAATCAAAGCCAAAATTCTAGCTTGGAGTTCTCAATTTTAAAGTTAGGAGAATCCGTTTAGGCAGCTTATCAGAAATACATTTTGCAGAGTATAAAAGCACCCTATAACTGCTCCACATATGGATGCAACTTCAGGAATAAAAACTCTTATACAAATTCTCCATTGGAGGTAAATTGTAACTTCCGTCTATTAGTCATCCTGTTCTTATGTAATCATCAGAATGGTCTTATCTCAGATTTCCAAAAGTATTCTTTACCATAGATACCTTACAGAAGATGTATGGTAAGGAAAAAGAGGCTTCACCTATTGTCTTTCCACTGAAAATCACTTGCCAAAATCAGAAGTCACCAGGCAGCAGCCCAACACAGAGTATATGAATCAACAGGCCACAGACAGAGCCTAAAGGCTATAAAACAAAGCGGGATCATAGAGCCATAGGTAAAAGGTCAGCAGCCAGAAGCCTACAGGCTGATATGCATAGGTGAGGTCCAGAGTCCACAAGCCCTAGGCCAGGCACGGATGCTATTAGTACATAGGTCCGGCACAGATGTCCTAGTTAAAATACAGAAAGGATATAGACTAGTGTTTCTCAACTCCAGTCCTCAGGGACCCCAACGGATCATGTTTTGAGAATTTCCTCAGTATTGCACAGGTGATGTAATTATTGTCGGTGTCTCAGAGATTGCCACAGGTGTTCTTACTATAGAATATCCTGAAAACATGACCTGTTGGGGGCCCTGAGGACTGGAGTTGGAAAACACTGGTCTAGACCACAGGTAAACCACAAAACTGAAAAGGCCAAATTCACAAAGGCCGCTAGGCCACAGGGCAAAAACCACAAAGACTGTAGGCAAAGCCCCAAAAGCATAAAAGCTACAGGTAAAATCATAAAAGATTTTTAGGTCATAAGGCCAAAACCACAAAGGCTATAGGTAAAGACACAACAGACCATAAGGCTAACTGCAAAGCTGTAAGATTATAAGTAAAGACATAAAAGCAATTACGCTATAGGTAGATACATCAAGGCTATAGGCAAGGCCATGAAGGCTATTATGCTGTAAGTAGAATCATTAAGGCTATAGACAAAACCATAAAGGATAACAAGCTACAGACAGAGCCGTATGGCTATAGACAGAAGCATAAAAGGCTATAGGCAGCGTCATAAAGGCCATTAGGCTTTAGGCGAGCCATAAGTCTATTAAGACAAGCCATAAAGGCCATTGGGCTATAAAAAGAACCATAAAGGTTATCGGGCTACAGGCATAGCCATGAGGTTATAGGTAAAACTATAAGGACTATTATGCTGTAGGCAAGGTCATAAAGTGCTGCAGGCAGATCCATCCAGGGCCATTATGGGCAGAGCCAACAAAAGCTATCAGGCAGTAGGCAGATCTATAAAAGGTCTTAGAGCCATAAAAAGGCCATAGGCACATCCAGAGACCATAGGCAAACCACAAAGATCATATAGATTTTCGCTCTGATTATTGAGACCACATATAGCCATCCCCTTAAATACTTCATTCATAATGGATTAAGGCAAAGGCAGTATGCAATCCCTTATTGTACTCACTGGACTGGCTGGAGAGCATCTCCAAAAGCGCTCATTTCTTCTCCCAGCTTCAATTAGTGATACACCTGAACTCCATCTTATGATAAAAGTACCACAAACCTCTAGGCTAGGTACAAAAACCCAGGAAGTATACCACCATGAAGGGTTCTCCCACAATTGCAGAAGAATCCCATGAGGTAGGAAAAGGGTCTTATTTCAAACCTTCAGTCACCAAATAAGGATTGCTCCACCTTTTTTTTTTTACCTCCACCATATAACTATGTTTCCCTGAAAATAAGACACGGTCTTATATTAGTTTTTGCCTCAAAAGAGGCACAGTGTCTTATTTTTGGGAGGTGTCTTATAATACTTACATAGGTTCCTCACGCTGCAGGCTTCCGTGTCCTCCTGCATGCCGACAGAGCAGTACTTCCTGGAAGCAGGGTTTGAAAAGCCTGCCTCCAGCAAGCTAGTCCTCAGATTGGTTAATCAAGCGCTGCGTCAGCCAATGAGAGCTGGCACTTGATTAACCAATCACAGCCATTAATTAAATGGCTGTGATTTGAATGGCTGTGATTAGTTAATCGAGCATCGGCTTTCATTGGCTTACGCTGCGCTTGATTAACCAATTGGAGCATTAGCTTGCTGGAGGCGGGGTATTCAAGCCCAGCTGCCAGAAAGAACTGCTCCGTCGGTGTGCAGGAGGACACGGAAGCCTGCAGCAGTGCCTCAACTCAGCTCAAGGGACGCGAACGCCAGCTGCTAGGTGAGTATTGATTTTTTTTTGTTTCTACATGTAATCTAGCTAGGGCTTATTTTCGGGGGAGGGCTTATAATTCAAGCCCACCCCTCAAGCCCCCAGTGAGCCAGACACAACACATCTGCAGATATTTTCTTTATCAGAATTGAATACAGGGAAAACAAGGTTTGTATCCTGCACTTGTCTTTGTACGGATCAGTGGTGATACAATAGTAGCCATCTTGCCTACATGCACTAGTACATGCTTTTATTTATAGCCTCATCAATAGTAACAACAAATATGTAGTTAGAAGGTAGTAACCACCATTAAAAACTGTGCATTTCATAGACCAATGTATCTCAGACTTGTAATAGCGTGTCTGCTCGAAGCCCCAAGAATCAAACTCTCACATTGTCTGCATATCACACTTAAATTCATCTATTTATGCTGATGCAAAAACACCTGTGAAATGCTAGTTTTATGCAGTCGTGCAAACCGTTTAGGTAAGTGTCACAAAAATGCTGCAGAGTGAGGAATTTTTTCAAAACTACAAGGTGTCTGACTCCAAAATTATTCTGCAGCAGGACCAATACCCCAAATATAAAGCCAATGTCATCAAATGGGTTTTCCAGGCAGCGCCCAATGTCAGTGCTGGGATACACCAGGGTCGGAGTGGAAGCCGCTGCTCCGACCCTGTGTAGTGGCCGGCGCTTGTAATTGCGGGCTGAGGTCCCATTGATTTCATTGAGAGCTGCGCCGACCACTACACGGGGTTCAGAACAGTGGCTTCCGCTCCGACCCCAGTGTATCCCAGCACAGATGGTGGGGCTGCCTGGAAAACCCCTTTTAACCCATTAAGGACCAAGCACAGTAAATTTACGGCACTTGCTCCTGAGCTTTAATACCTCACTAGGGGAGACACTGTGGATAGGGTATGAATTGCAATTGTGGTACAACACATTAACATCATTCACCCCTATTAATTACAGTGTAGCTCTGAATACAATTATCATAACAGAAATTACCATTTTTCTTTGCTTGATTCTCGTAAACTAAACTGACCACAGATTGTTTGGTTTTATTTTAGCACATTTATGTACAGTTATTTGAATCAGCTGCTTGTCTCTCCTCAGTGATTGGATTACAGAACTCAGGAACCATCTCATTAAAACGTTTTAGCTGGTTTTGGTTTTAGAAGGGCCCATTTATGTAACCTAAGCCATAAACTGTGACAAATGTGACGTGGAGTAAGCTGAGCCTCGCACACCGTACGCTATATGATCAGTAACTGCTATCTCCTGACTGATAGCCAGCTGCTTCCTTCCTTCATACTGGGCACTTACGCAATGTTTTGGCAGCTTGTTTGCCCGCCTGTTTATTTGTAGCAGACAGACCCCTCCTTGACATTTACAGGCCCCAGAGTAGTTTCTCTGTGTTCTGCATAACAGAGGGCAGCAATCTGCACCACACCGTACCATCTGCACCTATACAGTCCACAAGACTGCAACTAATGAAACGCTACAAATTCAAAATGAACTTCTATAAATATCACCGCATGTGTAAAAGTCGCATCTCTAAATTAAGAAACTTTTAATAGAAAAATCAAGGGTTTAATCAAATGATACTGTCTATAGTATGCTGACAGCTGCATGTATATATTTTGATCAAGTTGAACAGTGAATTTTGTTTCTATAAAGGAGTTAAAATAAATGGGTCTAGATAAATATATAAAATAAATGTTCTTTGAATTAAAGGGGCAAAATTATTAAATATGTTACAGAACAGGGTCAAAGAAGATGAGGACCACATAGTGGTTGCTGCAATTTTTTTTTTCCAATTTCTAAGTTTTCTCCTTAAAGTGACTCACTGGGCTTAGAAAACAAAAATGGCTGCATCAGCTTCTCTGACTACCTGATGTGCATCACGTAGTCAGAGAAGTGGTGCGGCCATCTTTGTATGTCCAGGCCCAGAAGGTCTCTTTACAGAGAACCTGTCACCTGCCTAAAGCACTATAAACTAAGTTATGGTGCTATTAGGTAACAGGGAGCCATTTTTTGGTGTTTTTATACTCGCCTGGTTTCTGCGGTGCTAGCTGCTGAAGTCCAAGCATTGGATGAACATTTGACTCTTCAGTGTCCTGTGCACGCACTCTTCTATTGAAGTTATGGGAGAGCGTGTGCACGGTACTCTGAAGAGTCAGACTGTCATCCGGCTCATGGACTTTAGTGGTGGGCACTGCGGGTGAGAATAAAAAGTACAGCACCCCACTCCCTGTCACCTCACCTAACCTCAGCATAAGTTAGTTCATGGTGCGTTAGACAGGTTCCCTTTAACAAGGCTATGGTAGATGAATTATAAATATGGTGATTGCTTCCAGAAACAGTTGTCAGAGGTAATCGCGGAGACCGCTGCCAGGTATAGTTTTCTTACTTGATATCCAGATGTTTGTAGAAGATAATTAAGGCTGGAGAAACCAGGAAAGTTATTCTTATTCTCCACCTCTGCTACTACACAACAATGCTGGTGGCATTCTGGTTAGACTTAGGTCTGTGTTCACAGCCCAGTGAGACAGGCTTCAGGCCATCATCGCTCTTTATCCTGGGCAGAACAAACCTGTATTATCTTTGGCTTCTCACCTAACTGAATTCCAAAACATTTAGGAGTTGCAATATTTTTGGCTGTTGCTCACAGTTACATTATGTTCTTTACAGACTGGAATGCAAGCTACAACGTAATATTCTTGGAAAGAATAAAAGAATTTGTACAAAATACCATGAAAGGTTATAGAAAATCGTCTGACACCAGTGGTAAATACCCGTGCAACCTGAGGATTAATGTTGCAATGGGAAAACTAATTCTTATCATCTTCTGAAATTCTGGGTTGGCCTGGCTCACAGACTGGTGATCATGCAAGGTGTGACCAGTTAAAAGGAGTGTAATCGCCTGTATTGTTCCACAAATTAAACCATATACTACACTATAGTCTTTTTGTCCACTTTTTTGATTTCCGATTGTACAATTTCTCTTCTGTTTTCCATACATGACTGCGGTGGGGATTATCTTGACTAGGTTGCTGTTGATGCATTCAGAGGTATGCTTTACAGCAGTCACAATTTAATTCAGAATTTAAAAAAGGACATAGATCACCACTGTTAAAGTGTGTATACATTTTTGGACTATTTTATATATGTGTGTGTTGCCTTTCAATGCAATCCCACTGTCAGGGTAGCGGATGTGGATCCACTGTGCCACACACTGTTTTGACTTAGGGCCAAATACACAGGCAACATCAGAAGAACCCCAGTCTTCACCCTTTAATCCCACCAATTGGGATGCCAGCTTTGCAGTGGGGTCCCCAGGCACAGTACCTTTAGGTGTGAACAGAGTACTAGTCAGATTAATCTAGTTGGGGTAGGCAGTGTAACTTCAGAATGAGGGACAAGCCAAATGTCAGGACACACAGTATTGGTTCAGCACGGTACAACAGGCCAGAGATAGAAGTTGGTTGCAAACAGAAGTGGGGTCAATATAACAAGCTGAAGTTAGGTGCAAAGGATGCAATGAAATCAGGAACAGCTGAAGTCAGGACTGGGGAATCCGAACACACTAGGTAAGCTGGATCAAAAGGCCACAAACTCAGACACCCTCCATGTGGGAATACAGCCAAGAATCCCTATTCCTAAAAATTGGCAGGGGAAGATTTTCCATGGTGTGCACTGCTTCTTTAAGAGTTATGTCCGCGGACCCACATGGCCACTGACAGAGACTAGGCAGGTGCTACAGCTAGGTGTCTGGCAGAAGAGATAAGCTGGTGGACATCAACACTAATACCTTCCAGTGATGATAATGATATGTTTGCTGAAAAGTAAACTGCAGATCAGGAAATGTCAGACTACTATTAGGCTTAGTAGCCAGAGTCAAAACTGCAAGATTTCAGGAATTTTTTAATACGGAAAACATAGAAAAATAATCCAAAATTTTGGAGATATGTTTAATATAAAAACTATTTAAATAAATAGGTCGTTTTCTGATGACACATTCGCTTTAAGAACTGCCAAGTCATTTACATGAATTCACTTTAAAGGTCTGGCACATTGGCGTAAGTGCATTTAGGTGCATTTGAGCTGTGTATTTACGCAATTGGCATTGCGTTTTTGTGCATGTTTGCACATGTTCTGCATTTTTTGTGGGTGCAAGTCATGTGCATTTGCACGGGCAAAAAAACACAAGCATGCTCCAATTGATTGCAATGGGCAATTAAGTTAATTATTTCAATAAGTGCTATTTTCCTGCACAAATGCATAGAAAAATAGTGTGCGGTTTATTTTTTTTATGTAAACGAGCCAATTGAAAACAATGGATTCTATTCACTGCATATTGCATGCGCAAAACATTTCACAAATACATCTGTGTGCCTAAGGCTGGTGACACATGCATATATTCCATTTATGTGTCTGTAATACAAATGAGTGTCCAAGCCTAGTTGTGGGTATCCTGGCCCGAAATCCAGGCATCATAGATCCTTGAGGCTAAGAGTTCAGGTCAGGATACCTGCAACCAGGCTAGGACACTCATTCATATTATGGATGCATAAATGTGTCTGGAATACTCTTGTGCATCACCGGTCATCAGAAGATGAACAAAAGGAAACAGAGAGAATAAGTATGTGGATGTTGAAAGAAGAATTCAAGGGACAGAGAGATAATGGGAGCAGCAGAAGAAAATTTACTGGTGTATGCATGACAAAATATCCCAGATGCTGTGATGGGGCATAACTAAATGGGTCCGATACCAGTTTTCCCCACCCCTGCCTGTGCACAATATCTTACAGATGTTTCCTTCTTTAACATTTACCTTATTATGTCTTGAGACGTAAAGTGAAAAAATACAACCTATAAGCTTGACAAATGCCTCTGAAAGAGTCCATCCATCACCATAAGTTCCCATGTTAAAAAAAGGTATATGTATAAAGTGTACCTTTTTATTGGATGGCTGTAACCACTGGCGTAACTATAGAGTATGCGGTTGCACCCGGGCCCGGGAGCCTTATAGGGCCCATAAGGACTCTTCTCTCCATATAGTGAGCCCAGTACTAATAAAGCATTATACTCGTAGTTGTTACAGATTTGGGGCCCAGAAGCCTCAGGTTACGCATCTGGCTGTAACTTATGCCTTTCATGAATGCCATCTATCACCCACAGACTCACTGTTAAATTATGTGTATGGGGGGTGGGAATGTAATGTTTCTTGTTTTAGGGATGGTGCGAGATTGTTTCATGAGAAATTGGAGACCTTAACAAAATTCAAGGTAAAGGTGGAGACGTGTATATGCTCATCCTGTATAATAAGCAGTTATCCCTAGGTATATTATAGTCCTAAACAGAAGCATTACACAGATATTTCTTCATTATTTTGACAAGAATTATTGATGATATACTTTCCAATTTTTAGCTTCTCCGAGTGCCAGCCACACTCTACACAATCCAACCACAACCCCCCAACCCCACCCCCAATTCCCCTATTGCCTGGTGCAGGCAGTTTTAGCTACAGCTCCCTTTGCTACCCACCATTATGCCTCCCAATGTCAACAGCTCCCCACACCTCTTAGCAAGGGTGTACACAGAACTCATGGAGCTCCAGAGTGAAACTTGGAATAGGGGCCCCCAATGACTCCTGCTAAGTACCCAAGCCCCCCCCCCCCCCCTCGGGGCTAAACCTTTATTTCCCAAAACAACAGCCGACAGTTACAATGTGATGACATACCCTGTCATGCAGCGCTCAGGGCACCATCTGACTCCTTCCCAGTCTCCTGCACACTGTATACTTACAGCAGGAAAGGGAGGAGTTGGATGGTGCCCTGAGCGCTCCTGCTCTTTGGACCCCATAGTAGCTTATGGCATGTCTCTACTGTGCCAAATACAGGCCTCCATTGCTATCCACAGTATACACCTACTAGCAGATACATTCTTCTCGCAACAAATACTTATACAGTCCCAGGTCTGCTAGTGCTGCAGTCGTCTACTCCTGACTCATAACAGAAGTTGGTACTGTCACAATAGGAGAGGGGGGAACCCAACCGATCCCGTCTCTACCACTGATTTGTCGCAGATTGACTGTTCCGAGCGCCTTGCCGCTATCATCATGTGTCACGACCGAGCCTCAATCGATCACTCTAGCGAGATTGCGAGGGTGGAGTCGCCAGACTACAGGTGGCTTTGTAAGCAGCTTTCACAGAGTCCTGCCACATGCAGACTGAACGCACAAATCACCCCCTGATCCGGCCTAGCGCAATCCAGCGCTCTACAATGCCGCACACATATACATGCTGCCACCACCAGCTGTTAAGGCAAGCTGGACCCAGACTATGAATTATGACTTTGAAGTTTATGGTCTGTTTTAAAATGGACAAGGTTTGACTAATAAATTGCAGATTTATTCTTAAAAAACAGCAGTGCATATATATATATATATATATATACACACACACACAAAGGATATACAAAAAGGTTGTTACATGGGAGTATAAAGGTATACACAACAAGACAGTACTTTAAAAGAAAACAAGGAAAAAAATTAACTAAAGATACCAGATTTGGGATTCTAATTTGTGCGGAGCCACTGAAGCAATGGAAAAAAAGTCTTATTAAAAGATTCTCCCATTACTCTGGCTTTCAGTGACAGAGAGTCTGCGGGAAGTACCTGAGGTGTCAAGGCTTACTGGCAGGGGCTAATTTGAATCTACCTGTCAATGGCTATCATGATGAAAAGACTTCTTGGGGCCCAATGCATATCAGAGGCCTCTCAGACTTGAGGTAGGAAGGAGAGATTAAAACATTAAATTCATCTTTTCCAGTATCCTGAGCGACAAGTTACTATGGATAGTTGGGGGATACTTTATTAATATTTCTATATCACAGGTACAGGAGGAGGAAATCGTAGCAAGTGTGATTTATAGCAGATGACTTCTACTGTGAGAGAAAAATTCATTGATCATGCAAATATTAATTATATACATGTCAATGGGAAAGAGTATTGTACAGTAAGAAAATGCCCTCAAAAGCAACAATACCAGAAAACAGACAAAATAGTAGTGTAGTGCAGAACAGAGCAATATGGTGAAGACTCGTGGTGTCATATTACAATGTAAATTGAGTTGTCTTTTATATGTATAATAGTAATTATTAGTAAATTATAGCACCAGTGTTTCTAGTGGTGCAATTCGCTGCACAGCACTGCTACATACATTGTTCATCCTATACATCAGGGATCAGAAGCAGCACAGCAGTGGAGATGAAGGACCTGTGATGATGTCACTGTCTTGATGCACCCCTAATTACATGATGGTGATGCTCATCCTGAGTGAATGACTTACATGCTCTGCTCCTGCATCCTTGTGCATATTACTGGTGAACTACAAACCACCTGCGGCCTCAGTTGCTATGGAATACTAACGAATGCCTAGCCAGACAGCAGCCATGTGTGTACAGGACCTGTGATGATCTCACCGTCATGTGATCAGTGGCGGAGCATGTAACTCCCTCACTGGGGATGAAGGACCTTTGATTATGTCACTGTCATGTGATCAGGGGCGGAGCATGTAAGTCCCTCACAAACCCACTCACTCACAGACGGACAGGTCGTCCTTAGTAGTTTGATTACTTGCAAAGAACAATATATGTTTGTATTGCAAAAATTACAAAATAAGGTAGTTATGTCTGGCAGAGATGTACACAATTCTCATTATTTGTAAATTAAAGCGACACCCCAGGTTTGAGACAAAATTCCACCACGGGAATGGAGGCAGCAGGAGGTACATTACCTGCAGTTGTTTTTGTCTGCCATCAGTCTGATCTACCAGTTTCAGATACCATTTTGGCTAAAGCAATCTTCAGACTACCTATTCCCCATAGTGTATTTGAAGTGTTAGGCCGCTCTCACACATGAACGTGACAAAGCAGTGCGATTTGAAACATAGCGCTGTGCCGAGATTTTACTTTCGGCTGCAGCGCCCTGTGGCTCACAGCATGCTTTAGCGGACCCCATCATTGTGATGGGTGATGAGGTGCACTAATCACACAAATATAGAACACACTTCTCTAAAATCATGGCGCTGGAAAGCGCCGCCCAGCACTGTTGTTGAGTGCATGTTGATTTCAATGGAAGTATTATACTGTGATTAACGTGGCTTTAAAAACTCTGCGTTAATCGCGGTAAAAAGTGCCCGTGTGTGAGAGAGGCCTTAGACTATTGATGCACTATACCTGCTTTCTCATTTGCTCGCACTGCTCATATGATTAGTACTCGCCAGCCGTGCATGAGCTAGATCCGCGTTGGATAGCTGTACATTAGCTTGATAGAAAATTGCATTGGCCATGTTGGATGGCGGAAAACGAGGAGCGGAACCAGCGGTTAGGGTGGATGGCAGAGAACAGCTGCAGGTAATATAACCCCCTCCACCTCCATTCCCAGGACAGAATTTTGTCCCAAAACTGGATGTTCACTTTAAATTCTTCAGTGTTATTTACATATAAAATGTGTTTTATTAAGTTTTATGACCCACTTCTTTAAAAAGAACTTCTTTATAACATTATCCGTTGCGCAGCACTGACGTCTGTTTTTCCTTGTTTTTTAATAGTACATTAAGTTCTGAAAGTTGACAAAAGACGTGTCTGTAACTTGTAGCCTTATTAAACCTAACTTATAGCTCAGCTGGACGAGGGTGTTTGGAGCTGTTGCTAAGATTCCAAGGCCGCTCACAAAGGATGAACAAGCTGAAAAGATTAAAATGGGTCAGTTTTTGTACTCAAAAGTTGCAAGGAATCCAAGAAGCTTTGTAAAGAACCTTCCTTAGGGCATCAATTTACTGGACTGGGATAAACACTGGACAACATCCAAAATGATAATAAGACTTCAGAAGCACTCATCATTTGAGAAGTCATGTGTGCATTTGATCTACTAGTAATGTTAGACTATTTAACCTACAGTAAACTACACAGCTATTAGTTAGAAATGGTAAAAAGTTTATTATGTCATCATATAGTAAAAACTATTTGTACTAATAAAGGTCTCTTGCTTTATCACACCACTAGTCATCTATTCCATCCTCTAATCTAGCAAACCTTCTCTAAAGACGCTTGGTGGTGAGTGTAAAGTAGAAGAACCACTGATGAATTAATGTTTCAAGCAAATGTCATTGTACATTAACCATACAGAGGAGTAGACACAGGGCAGTAACCTATTTTGATTTATACATGTATAGGGATTACTGATCCTCTGAGCGCTGTTGAAGTCTTAGTATCATTTTGTATCAAATCTGTCTGTATGGTCCCCATTTAGAAAGTGCTCCATGATTGACAATGCCGTCCAGTGTACATCTTGTGCCATGTTTACAGTCCTTGAAGAGCCGTTAAAAGGTGCATACTGCTGTACAAAATGTGAGAGTGTTGCGCATTTGGAAGCCCAAATCCTATATCTAAAAGGCACAGCTTGCAACATTAAGATCCATTGGCAACCTTGAAAGGAGTTTGCTGCTCACTGAGGAGGCACTCGCTGGGGGAGATGTGTGGGTGGATGGTAGTATGGAAGAGCAGGATCAGCAGGCAGCTAGCTGGGTGGAAGAAGGGGTAGAGGGAAGAGATCCAGGGAGGTTAGTCCTGAACTGGCACACCCCAACAAGTTGGCAAATGAGGGGGATGCCATTAAAGAATTAGCACTGCTGCAGTTTGACTTGGCCACTGAAAGCCAGGGAGATGTGTGCTCCAGTAAGATTGGGAATAGGAGTGCAGGGGAGGCTAGACAGATCCTGGTAGTGGGAGACAGGGCAATCTACCACAAAGACCGGGATCTTTGAACAGTACGTTGTCTTTCTGGTACTTGAGTTTGACACATCGCACATTGGGTTAACAGATTACTGGGAAGGACTGGTGAGGATCCAGCGGTCATGGTACACATTGGCACCAATGAAAAAATTGGAAGTAGGTAGAAAGTCCTTAAAAACAATTTCAGGGAACTAGGATATAAACTAGTTCAAGAACCTCCAAAGTAGTATTTTCTAAAATACTATCTGTATCATGTGCAACACCAGAAAGGCAGCAGGAGACTAGGGAGGTAAACAAGTGGCTTTAGAGTTCGTGTAGTTAGAAGGGGTTTGGGTTCCTGGAGAACTGGGCCAACTTATAGAATCATAGAATGGTAGAGTTGGAATGGACCTCCATGGTCATCTGGCCCAACCCCCTGCTCCGTGCAGGATTCACTAAATCATCCCAGACAGATGTCTGTCCAGCCTTGGTTTGAACACTTCCATTGAAGGAGAACTCACCACCTCCCGTGGCAACCTGTTCCACTCATTGTTCACTCTCACTGTCAGAACGTTTTTCCTAATATCTAAACTGTGTCTCCTCCCTTTCAGTTTCATCCCATTGCTTCTGGTCTTTCCTTGTGCAGATGAGAATAGGGCTGATCCCTCTGCACTGTGACAGCCCCTCAGGTATTTGTAGACCTGCTATTAAGTCTTCTCTCAGCCTTCTTTTTCGCAAGCTAAACATTCCCAGATCCTTTAACCGTTCCTCATACGACATGATTTGCAGACTGCTCACCATCTTGGTAACTCTTCTCTGAACTTGCTCCAGGTTTTCTATGTCTTTTTAAATTGGGGTGCCCAGAACTGGACACAGTATTCCAGATGAGGTCTGACTAACGAAGAGTAGATGGAGATAATTACCTCACGTGATCTAGACTCTATGTTTCTCTTAATACATCACAGAATTGTGTTTGCTTTTTTGGCTGCTACATCACATTGTTCAGTCTATGATCTATTGGTAACCCAAGTCTTTTCCACATGTGCTGCTGCTTAGCCCAATTCCTCCTATTCTGTATGTGCTTTTTTCATTTTTCTGGCCCATATGTAGGACTTTGCATTTTTCCTTGTTAAATACCATTCTGTTAATCACCACCCACTGTTCAAGCTTTTCTAGATCTTTTTGAATACTCTTTTCCCTAGTGGTAGCTATCCCTCCTAGCTTTGTTTCATCAGCAAATTTGATCAGTTTCCCATCAATTCCCTCTTCCAGATCATTTATAAAAATGTTGAACAACACTGGGCCTAAGACAGAGCCTTGTGGTATCCCACTTGATACATTTTTCTACTTGGATGTGCAGCCATTTAGGGACCACTCTTTGAGTATGATCACTCAGCCAGTTGTGAATCCACCTAACAATCCCATATTTGGTCATTTTTTAAATAAGAAAACTTTGTTGTTGGCTAGAGGCTCTACCATAGGGATGGGCTGCATCTCAATGGGAAGGATGCAGCTATACTGGAGGAGACGATGGCTTGAAGATTGGAAGAGTGTTTAAACTAGGCACTGGGGGGAGAGAAATAGGGTAAGACAGTGTAGACAGAGCTCTGGGACTAATTAATGAAAACTGGAGTGGAGTGGTAGGAGGGGTTAGTACGGTTAGAACTGGCAGAATATGTAATGGGATACACTTAAAATAAAAAAATAACCAAAACCTTCTAAGCTGTATAGTGACTAATGCTAGAAGTCTGACCAATAAGGTTGACAAACGAAGTATTAAATGTCTGAGAAAGACTACGACATAGCAGGAATAACGGACACCTGGTTGGATGAAAGCTGTGACTGGACGTTTAACCTATAGAATTACAGTCTATTCAGAAGGGATCATAAAAACAAAAAAGGGGAGGGGTTTGGCTTTACGTAAAATCCTGCTTAAAGCCCACATTATGGGAAGATGTACGTGAGGGAGATGAACATGTAGAGTCTCTATGGGTAAAAATACATGGAGGAAAAAACAATAATAAAATCCTCATAGGGCTTTTCTATAGCCACCAAATATTATTGAAGCCACTTAAAATCTATTACTGAGGCAAATAGATGAAGCCGCAAATCACAACAAGGTAATTATTATGGAGGACTTTAACTATCGGGATATAAACTGGGAAGCCAAAACCTGCAGATCTCATGAAGGTAACAAGTTTCTGTCAGTAACTTGTGATAATTACCTTACCCAACTTGAACAGGACCCAACTAGGGGCACGGACATTTTGGATTTAATATAAACCAACAGACCTGACAGAATAACAGGGTTCATGTGATCAGGGACAAAGCATGCAAGTCATTCACTTGGAATGAGCGTCACTGTCATGTGATCATCACAGGTCCTTCATCTCCACTGCTGTGCGGCTTCTGATCCCTGTTGTATGGGATGAACAATGTATGTAGCAGTGCTGTGTGTGGGACATGCATGTAGCACAGCTGTGTGGCGCATTACGCCACCAGAAACACTGGTACTATAATTTCCTAAAAATTACTAGTCTGTTTATACCCAGGACTGTGACTGTAACAAGGGAGCATTCTCTACGTCTAGAGGAGTGAAAGTTCCTGCACCAACATAGAAGGGGTTTTTTACTGTAAGATCATGGAGACTATGGAACGCTCTTCCTGAGGATATGCTGATGGAGAATTCAATAAAAGTGTTCAAGAGGAGCCTAGATGTCTTTCTTGAGTGTTACAATATTATATGTTAGTCACTAATTAGTTCAGAAGAGTCGGTGATTCAGGGATTATTATGATTGCCACACTTAAAGTTGGGAAGGAATTTTTATCCCTTTAATGAGGAAAATTGGCTTCTACCATATTGCAGTTTTTTGCCTACCTCATTGGGATTTTTTTTGGGGGGGGGGGTGTAATAGGCTGAACTGTTAGGCATATGCCTTTATTCGGCCTCACATACTATGTTATTATGATGTTCTACATACCTCAAGAATATTAGTGATTTTATTTCTGTCTTTCTATATGATTAAAATATTATCTTATACTCCTCGGCCGCATCTCAAAAACTTCATCATATGACCCCTCCCGGAGCAGCACATACAGTGCCATGGATAGTTTGCTGTTCTCTTATGGGGCAGAGGGATCTTTAGGACATACAGGGAACACAGCCCATTGTCATTGCAACATCTGCACCCAATATAGTTATGTTGTTGCCAGCTAATATATCGTGTATAGAGTTATAATGAAAGAGCTGTCCTTAACGTGATATTGGCACAATATAAATAAATAATGATTGTCTTTGTCTGTTGTTTACAGTTATTATATCCTGTGATCGTGTACATCTGCTTAAACATGCTGTACTTGTGGCTCATAAAACTGCTTACTTGCCAGCACTGAATTTACTGTTATATGTTCTAATCATAGAAAAAATACTGCTACTAATTAAAATGAATGCCACAGGGATGAGAAAACTGTTACGTTCTAGTCGCAATGTGCCACACTGCGAAAAATGTTACTGTCCTGAATAGTAATCTTATTCCATTCCATCTACTCCCACGCCATAATGCACACTGCTGCCTAGCAACATACATATTCCCATTGCACAAGTCTGGAGGTTTCTACATCCCAGGGAATCTGCTCTAGTTGTGAGATTCACGTCATTAGTCACTGTAGGATTTCATATACAGGTGCCAATTTCAGTAGCCAGTTTTACCAGTATGTTGTATCATTGTGCGAAATACACATAGAAATAGTTTGAAGCTAAACGCCGACTGGGACAGGATTAAGCCCTCCCTCATACAGCCGCTTGCAAAAATGCAGCATTTTTCAAGCTGCGTTTTTTGTGGTTTCAGCAGCGCTGGCGTGCACACGCAGCCAAGGAAACTGAGAAAAAAAAAGAAATACTCACCTAGCAGGCGCCGTCCAGGTCCTTCCCGCTGCTCTCCGGCAGGCCTTGGTGCAGTCCTCAGTGCCGAAAAAGCATATCTTGATGGTAACTGGGATTGAAAACCCTGCCTCCAGGAAAAAAAAGAAATAATCACCTAGCAGGCGTCATCCGGGTCCCTTTCGCTGCTCTCCGCAGTTCCTGGCAGGCTTGCTTGCAGTTGTCAGCGCCGACAGAGCATCTCTTGCTGGTAAATGGGATTGAAAACCCCGCCTCCACCAAGAGATTGCTCTGATTGGTTCTGGAGCGCTGGCTCAGCCAATGAGAGCAATCTCTTGCTAGAGGCAGGGTTTTCAATCCCATTTACCAGCAAGAGATGCTCTGTTGGCGCTGACAACTGCAAGCAAGCCTGCTCGGGAAACGAGGAGAGCAGTGGGAGTATTGCTTTTATAAATTTCTTTCGGGTAGTGTAGCTAGGGCGTTTAGCGCTGTCAAAAAACGTAGCACCAAGTTGCACCGCGTTTTCAGCAGCTCAAAACTCTGCCCATTGACTTCAATGGGCGACGCACAGCGTTTAAAAACGCTGAAACGTCCAAATATCGATAACATGCGATATACATTTTGTAGGACACAAACAGGGTGGGGGTAGTACAGGAAGTGCGGGGGAGGAAGTGTATATGATAGCCAAAAGTGGAATGCTATAGGTAGGGACAGGGGGCATATTGTGGGGGACTAGATCAGGAAGTTTGGTATGCTTCTATGAAGAGGTGTGATGTTGCACTTGTGCAGTGCAGAGAGGAGCGCCGGCAATGACTTGGATCCACCGTGACTCGCAGTGGGACGGACGGCTTCCATTAACTGCAATGGAAGCCGTCCATGTGAGCCTCGCACTAGAATGGGACATGCTACGATTTTCCTCTGCAAGTGGAAAATTGCAGTTGATTTCCGCTCATGGGCATGGAAAAGCATTTTTCTTGCATGTCCTTTGGGCAGTATTTGCTGTGGGATCAGGAGGCAAACGCTCACTCCGGATACTGAGTGCAAATATGGTCGTGGGCATCTGGCCTTAAGGTAAAGAGTTTAGGAAAAATATTGCATTAACAATTTCGGAATTACAGCCATGTTTTACATAGTCCCTGCATTTTCCCACGCTCAAGAGTAATTAGACAAACTAACATCATTATTAATAAGGATCATATTTAATGCCTGGATGCAAACAGTTTCCAGTCAACAACTGTCTGAAATCTAGAGCACATGGATATCACCAAATGCCGAGTTTCCTCCCTTGAGATACTTTGCCAGACTGCTACTGCATTTGTCTTCAGTTGCTGCTTGTTTGTGGGTTTTCCTGCCATTAGTTTTGTCTTCAGGAAGTGAAAAGCACGCTCATTCAGGCTAAAGTAATACGACTGGCTCAACCATTGAAGAATAATCCATTTCTTTTTTTGTTGGGTTAAGCATCTCTTGGGTTCCTTTTGTGATATATTTTAGGTCATTGTTCGTCTATATTGTATCTATAGCCATTTTTTCAGCATTTCACTGAGTTCGAGCAGAAGGTATAGCTCTTGAAAGTTCAGAATTCCTCCTGCTACATCCCTCAGACGTCACATCAGCAATAACACTAGTGACCCAGTCCCATTGGCAACCATACATGCCCATGCCACAATACTGCCTCCACCATGTTGAACAGGTTTATGTGGTATGCTCCAGATCCTTCCTTTCCTTTCTTATAACTGCTTTCTGCCCATAATTTGCAAGTTCATCTTCTATCTGTTCAAAGAATCTTGTTCCAGAACTGGAAGGCTTTTTAGAGGTTTTTTAGCTTTTTATCTGGCCTTTCGGTTCTTGAGTGTTACCAGATGTTTGCATCTTGAGATAAACCCATTGTATTTCCATTTATAAAAGTGCCTCTTGATAGCAGACTTTAAAAATCATAGGCCTACCTCGTTAAAGGGGTTGTACCAGAATATCAAGTTAACAACACCTATTCACAAAATAGAGGATAACTTTGTAGATCAGTGGGCGTCTCCACCGATCTGGAGAACAGGACTCGTGTCCCACTCTCCAGCCACTGTGGGGTTCAATTCTCCCACTGCAGTGACATCACTTGGAATGAAAGTTGGCTAAGCATGATTGTGTATGTAATACACTGTTAAATTACGCTCGTGGGAATGAGCCCTAGTTCTCATAAGCGTATTTTCAGTCCATAGGCTTTCTGCCTTTACAACTGACTAAACTCTCACAGCACATGGACCCATACTAGTTAGTGTACCAATTCACATATCAGTCCTTACAGTCAATGGGCATGTAAGAAAAGAAAAACGGACAGCAAACAGATCTGTTGCTAAGTGGTACAAACAATTAATTAACTGGGTTCTGTTTCAGGTTTTTTCTTTTACAGACATGAAAAATGGATGACAAATAGAAGTCTAATATATACACAGACTACATAGAGATGGCACATCGTACTGCATTCCGATGAAAAAACGGCCAATTTTAGCAGATGCAACATAGACAAATTTCTGTATGCTCATGTAAATTCGGCCGAACCAAAGTGAAAAGTTACTGCATTGCCAGAATTGTTCATATGGCTTGAACAGCATGTTCCTTTTAGGCCTCATGTCCACGCCATGCACCGTTTCCCAGTGCAGAATCCCGTAGCAGATTCCACCCATGTCCGCAGACATGAGGCCAAAAAATACATAAACACCTGTCTGGACGTGGTGCAGGTCGCGGCCGGATCTTCTTTCTTCTGCACAGCGGATGCGCTTGGGACGCTGGCGGCGTGCTGCGCACATGCGCCTACTTCCTTTTTCTTTTTAAATGTCCTGCTTTCCCACGGATCCGTGGCATAGATACAGTGTCAGCTGCGTCTGTGCCACAGATCAGACTGCTTCCATTGACCTCAATGGAAGCCGTGGAAGCCGTCCGTGCGGGAAAAACGCAGAAAATGGAGCATGCTACGATTTTTGTTCCGCACGCCGAGATAAAATGACATCTGTAGGCATTTACATACCTGCGCATGCCCAATGCATGTCTATGGGCACATTGAATTGCAGATCATCCGAAATTCAATTTTGCCTGTGGACATGAGGCCTAAGTATGTAGGTAGGCGCACACTGTAGTGCTTGGAGACAGACAAAAGCAATTTCCTAATATGTTGCTATTATGAGAATTACTCCCGCTACAAGTGTGAGTTAGTCAGCCATCTGGACACAACTGGAGAAACACTTTCCTTTTCTCCAATTTACATGTATACCTTGTCCATACCTATTAGAGTAAAATCATCAGGACAGCTCAAGTATCTTATGTGTATGAAGGTGTGCTGAATATTCCCCAACAGCAGCTTATTCCTTATTGGGAATACATGAACTGTGCACTTGGTGGAACATATGTATGGGGAACTGTGAGGTACAGCAGTCGGATGATAGCTGTTGAAGGTGTTTGGGCGCGTTAACCCCCTACTGATTACCCCGAGCCCTGTTCATTCATTTTGGAGATTTTTCAGTCCAGAAAGAATGTCTGTGTGCAAGTCAATCCTTATGCCAAGGCGATAAGGAAGTTCAAGAAAATCTCTCCAAACCAAGTACAGCATACAAAGAAAGCATCTACAAGGGG
The DNA here is from genome assembly GCF_035609145.1 of Eleutherodactylus coqui. Lineage (NCBI taxonomy): Eukaryota > Metazoa > Chordata > Amphibia > Anura > Eleutherodactylidae > Eleutherodactylus > Eleutherodactylus coqui. The sequence goes on from NC_089837.1 coordinate 228,476,812, forward strand.
AATATATATAGATATTTTACCACCCAAGCAGACTGTAAGGCCAAGCATAAGCAAGGAAACAGCCTTCTGCTCAACCCGTGCAGCCCTTACACCATGTATATATAGATGATAGAGCATTACATGTACTCTGTTATCTGAGCCTTGTTTACAAAGAGTCTTCTCTAATTTTATCAGTAGCATGACTGGACTTCATGTAAAAAGTAACTGTGCACCTACTACAACTCCCAGTGATTAGATCTACAGCAACTGAATCATATAATCTGCAAGCACCAATGAAGCAGACACATTTTATAAAATTGCTCTTTTTTTCTTAAAGGAGATGTCCCGAGGCAGCAAGTGGGTCTATACACTTCTGTATGGCCATAATAATGCACTTTGTAATGTACATTGTGCATTAATTATGAGCCATACAGAAGTTATAAAAAGTTTTTTACTTACCTGCTCCGTTGCTAGCGTCCTCGTTCCCATGGAGCCGACTAATTTTTGGCCTCCGATGGCCAAATTAGCCGCGCTTGCGCAGTCCGGGTCTTCTGCTTTCTTCTATGGAGCCGCTCGTGCCAGAGAGCGGCTCCGTGTAGCTCCGCCCCGTCACGTGCCGATTCCAGCCAATCAGGAGGCTGGAATCGGCAGTGGACCGCACAGAAGAGCTGCGGTCCACGAAGATAGAGGATCCCGGCGGCCATCTTCAGCGGTAAGTATTGAAGTCACCGGACCGCCGGGATTCAGGTAAGCGCTGTGCGGGTGGTTTTTTTAACCCCTGCATCGGGGTTGTCTCGCGCCGAACGGGGGGGGGGTTTAAAAAAAAAAAAAACCGTTTCGGCGCGGGACATCTCCTTTAATGTTTGTGGCAAACGTAGATCATTTTTATTGCAGTTTATGGCCTATTACATGGGGCGCAGGTTGCAGACAATTTACAGCCAGTTGGAGGTCTGTAGAGGGTTGACTTCTGTGCCCTATATTTACAACTAATTACAATACGTTCATATAATATGTAATAGAAAAATGGTCATAATGCACTTGCCTAATATTTAAACTTTAAGAGACTCTGTCATCTACTTTTAGCCTTATGAGCTGAGCTTATGGGCTAAAAATAGGTGACCCGCTGAGTCCGGGTGTGTAAGCCTTATACCGGCCTTCCCCATCATTCCCCCAGTGTGAGCGCTAGAAGCCGCTGCTGCAGTGCATTGAGCGGTGTGCTAAGTAGTCTTCCCATTATGTTAGAACGGTCGGATTACTAAGGCTCAGTTCACATCTGTGTTAAAGATTCGTTAATAATTCTATTTCACTGCTCTATTTTTGGAGCACAGAAACAAATTTCAAAAGGTAATGATTAATGAACAGATCCATTTTTTTCCCCATTAAATTTCAATGAGGTTTTTAAAAACTGATAGCAAAACGAAAAGCTTCCTTTTCCTTTGTGTTCAGTTAGGTTTTATTTTTTTTAAATGGCGCAAACAATGCTGCAGGATGCGCTATTTATTCCGTTTAAAGAACGGAAACTTAACTGAATGGATGCAAATGATAGTTTTCTGTTTGCTTTCCATTTTTTGAAATCCCACCTATGCCGGTTTCACATCTGCGTCGGAACCTCTGACTCAATTCTGGCTAAAAATGCCGGGGAAAAAATCCTTTTTTTTCCATCCAAAAGCCTGCCTACCCCACTGTAGTCAATGGGGCCTGTCCGATGCCATTCAATTCTGTCCAGAGATGGAACCATTTAGCCATGGGGATTCTAGTTCCCTGCTCCCCAAATGGAGCAAGAAACCGAAATCCTCAATGCAGATGTGAAACCACCTTTACATCCCCGGTCTCAGTGGGTCACCTACTTTCAGCCAAAAAGCATAGCTTATAGGGCTGAAATCAGATGACAGATTCCCTTTAAGTTCCTCCAAACTGAACATTACCATAAAATATGCTGTATGCAATTATGAATATGACAGGGACAGACTATGGGCAATGCTGGATAGTTAACGCAATCATTTTCCAGCTGTGAAAGTTGGACACTGAAGAAAATGGACTGGAGGAAGATTGATGTCTTCAAACTTTGGTGTTGGAGGAAATTCATACTAATTCCTTGGAAAGCCAAGATCACGAACAAAATAGTCCTAGACCGCATCAAACCAAAGTTTTCATTGGAGGGCAAAATTACAAAACAGACTTCTGTACTTTGGCCACATAATATGAGCTAATTTATAATGCTTGGATTGGACAGCGGCAAAAGAAGACCTGGCTGCTAAAGAATGCACTGCCCTGATACTGTTATAGCCGGCACCAACATGCACATGATCAAACTGAGAGAAGCCATACAAAAGAGAACCGTATGGAGAGGGCTGATCCATACTGTGTCTGAGAGTCGGTGCCGACTAAACAAGTAAAGGTATATATAGCAACTAAAATGACCATAACTTCTCTTCTTTTTAATTATTAGTTAAAAATCATCAGATATTTTCCTACAAGAAAACCTTCCTTTACTTGCACCACATGGAATTTACAGCACATTACGCCTTACACATCCACATAATGTCTCACGGTTCCACATATAGTTAGTATGGTTGCAGAAAAACAATATTTAGTAGTTTTCCAATTTGCCAATATTGAGAAATTAATATTCAAACTGCTACTGCAAAAGGATGGCATTGTACTATGTACATGGGAGCGCTGGTTACCAACAAGTACAAATAGGAAGTATGGTGCACTGAAAGCAATAATTAGGAACTATCAAGAATTAATTCTTGACTTGTAATGTAAGTAGCAGACGCAAGAGAGAAGCTGTATGTGCCAATACTAGCTGCATAACCTTCGTCCTGTCCACTGACCCTCTCTGTATGAAAATTTACTTACAAGTATCATCACAAGTTCCCAGCTTCATTTATTATCCTACGTGTATTCGTACCCTAAACCTTAGAGTCTTCATATCAGTTACCCAAAATCCCTTCTGGTATTACGGTAAAAATATGATGGTTAGTAAGCACAAAATGGCAAAATAAGTGATATGATAAGATATGCATTTTCCAATTTATGGTCTATGCCTTGTTTCCGTAAATGAGGAATACCAAGGCAAATTAAACTAGAAAAACATGCATATTGTTAATATGGAAGGGTGTTAATCCACCACCAGGAAAATTGTAGAAAAGTGCAGAACTGAATATCAGTTCTTTCCATCTGTCACGCTGTGCGAATATATTTCCATGGGTTAATGCAGAGACCAGATTTACATATTGTGATAGCCTCTGAAACATATGGCAGCAGCTTACACAGCGTGTCCCCAGCCAGGACACCTGCTATACTTTACATACAAATCACAGGAGGCAAGTGGCTAAAACCTTACTTGACTTCTTCATGTTTCACGCTCTCTTAATGCCTTCGTTCTTTAGTTTTTTTTTTCTTTGTTCAAGATGGCTTGTAGGAAAGAGCAGCGATCATAGTAGAGGAAAGAGAAGCTAAGAAGTAATCACTAGGACTCTGTAAATAGTAGCAGGCGCACAGCTCCCTGGTTACAGCAGAGTCCATCCGAAAACTGCTAACTGAAAGAGTCAGCAGGGGAGGCACAGGATTTGCCACCACACAACATCCCTCTATCCTGCCAACTAATGCCATCATCACATAGGGCTCTCCTACAAAGACCACACTTCTACTGTTTGAGGTTGGGTATTAAATGTATATTATCACCTGTAACTCATAGAAGGCAGAACAGGTTCTAAATTAAAGGTCAAAAGCAAAATCACTGAGCAGAACCTAAAAGATAACTTTTATAACAACTATAGATCAAAACAGAGCAAGTAGCCATCAAGATACTTTCAACCTGAAAACACTACTGGTTCTACCATAAAGAATAAGGGATTGCAAGGACGTTCATCATGGTTATGATGAATAAATGTGAAAAAGGTAAGATATGAGTCCACAACCCACCTCAGAGGCACCACACCTCATAGTACCTGTCCAAGCAGAAGGATGTATCCCTAAAAATTATTGCATAACCCAATAAATTGACCAATGTGCGATAAGAAGTCCTTCACAGCAAAAATAAGGACCTCCAAGAAAAAAGGATAATAAACACTAGTGGAAGGCAGGATCTAAAAGTAACCATCCAGGCAATTCTAGCCCAGTGGGTTATCACTGCATCCCTGGTTCTGTATATAACCCTAAACATCGGAACAGAACTTGTTGCCCCACCAGCCAGACCCAAACTGGCTTGGCATGCTGAAGATGTCCCTAAATATCTATTAGCATCTTGTCCTACGTGTTTCTCTAATCAGATGTTAAGATCAGTCATAAGGAGCCAAGCAGAGCAGCAAGATATAATAATGTTGAGGATGCCAAACTGCCATGATACCCGGCAGCCAGAGATTTATTCAGATTACCATAGGTTTGGTTAGGATGGATTTTTCCTGTACAATACAGAAAATGGTCTTCTGCCTCATAGAAGTTTATTGTAGTGAAATAGGCTGAACTGGATGTCCTTACAGTGTTTTAAGCTTTACAAACTCTGCTACTATGTTACCTATAGTTAATAAATGGATAGACCCATAGATAAACACAGATGAATAAACATAGGCCCTAAGTTTTCATTTTAATGACTCTTCTGCAGCATTCAAAGCATCTCACCATTGAAGACCATATAATCATGATTTCTTATCAGTACTCACAGTAAAGGATGTTTGGGCAGCTAAGATGTGGGGACATATTCAACGTCATCACAATAGACAACTGCCTCTCTGCGGGGAGAACCGAGATAGAAGTAGTAACGTGGTCTATAGTAATTTTTTTCCTGACAAAATAGTGGAGCCAAACCATATTCTGTATTTTTAACGCTAACCCTGGAAGCCACTTTATTACAGAAATCCATTTACTGCTGGTTCACAGACACAGTGACAAGAGATCTGCAGTGTGAGCCTTCTACAACCTTTAAGACCCCCATCTAGGCCTCCAGGACCCCTGTGTGAATAACTGATGGAAGGGGGGTGGTAGAACAGCAATCTAATTAGCATGTTTATGAGGCAGTTAGGGGAGACAGCTGTAGACAGCCCTCTAAGGTTTATGGCTGGCAGGACAATATTAAACAACAGAATTTGTTTTTGAAGTTTATTAACACCTTATAGCATTTGCATTTATCCTATGCATTGTTTTGTAAGGCTGCATTTCCCTCAGCCATACCTGTACAGATGAGGCTACCAAGCTGCAAGATGTAATTTATAACATTGACCTTAATGAGCGTACGAGTGGGGAAATTAGGCTATGTGCCCCATTTGGTAGAAGGACTATTCTGTGTGATAATCTTGTTAGACTTATTTCACACTTTGTTTTTTTTTTTCTGCATCGCCAAGGTTTCTGTTAGGCGGATTCAAGACACAAAGATGGTTACTTTTATCGGATGCCATTTAGTGGCATGCATCCCTCATAGACTGCCAATGTAACGAGATGTACATTGTATAGTATACTTTTTTACTGGATGCTTCTGTATGAAGTAGTGCAGTTTCTGAAGCTATTCCATGCAGTAAAAAGGAAGAAAGAAAAACGGAGACCATCTGAACACAGGCCAGATTGGCACCTGTCAGGGTGTTTATGTTCATGTTTTGCATATGCCCCAGAAGAATCCCCGGCACAAATGATAGAGGTAGGCTTCATTTGTGTCTGCTTAAAAATGTGCAGTGATGCAAAGTATTGTTTTTTTGTGGATGACCAACTATTCCGAAGAGGATAGGTCAACGGTAGTATAGGGAACCTGACACCAGGTATGAGCAACAAACTCAGTTAGGTCCCCTGTCCATGGCAGTGTATTCGCCGACTGTAAACCACCAGCGAACCACGCCGGCCGACACTTTCCATAGCATTGCTATGGAAAGCGCCAGCCCCTGTCTATGAGCGGAGAATCATTGCGATTCTCCGCTCGCGGTGGGCAATTCACAGCATGCTGCGAATTGCCCCGATTCTCCACGACCAGCCTATTTATCAAATAGGGCTGACCGGTGGAGATTCAGCGGCGGCTCCCGTGGCGGAGATCTGCCGCAGGACTTCGCAATACCCTTGGACAGCCGGCCTTACAGTTCACATATGGCAGGTTCCCTGGAGTCTGGGGAGTGGTCTCTACTACTTACCTGGCTTCATGATTGAGCGCTGTCACCCCCAAGAGTCAAGCATTTTGGAGGATTATAGTCAGGTGTATATTTAATCAATTATAACAAACAGGTGATAATGATCAGCATTTTCATATGTAGGTTGAAATACAGTCATTATCTGAAACAGAAACAGCTGAGTAAGAGGCTTAAAACTGGGTGAGAAACAGCCAAGCTCTGCTTCAAAGGTGAGGTTGTGGGAGACAGTTTCCTTTACAGGTCATACACCATGATAAGACTGAGCACAACAACCAGACACAAGGTAGTTATTCTGCATCAGCAAGGTCTCACCCAAGCAAAGACTTCAAAGCAGACTAGGGTTTCAAAATGTGCTGTTCAAGCTCTATTGAAAAAGAACAAAATGAAGGGTAATGTTGAGGATTGCAGATGCAGTGGTCTGCCAAGGAAACTTAGTGCAGCAGATGAAAGACACAATCAGGAAGATTTATAAGTGTCTAAAAGAAAAAAATGTCTTAGTGGTCCACTGCAACCAATCACAGAGTAGCTTTCATTTTGTAATCTGCTTGCATAAAATGAGAGCTGTGCTCTGAGTGGTTGCTATGAACAACAAAGACCGTTTTTCTTTTAGAGAATTTCATAAATCTACCCCATCATTATTACTTCCCTTTGAACTGGAAGATGTCCAGCAGTGTCATCTGCTTAGAACTGGCAGAAACCAGTGGGACCCAGGTGCACCTATTAACTCTTTGGAGAAGTCTGGCTAGAAGTGGTCTTCATGGAAGAATTGCAGCCACAAAGCCATATCTTCGGCATACAAGCAAGACCAAGAGACTCAACTATGCATAAAAATTTAGAAACTAGGATGCAGGAAAATGTCAGCAGGTGTTCTGGACCAATGAGTCAAAATTTGAAATATGTGGCTGTAGCAGAAGGTAGTTTGTTCCACGAAGGGCTGGAGAGCCGTACAATAAATTATGAGTGGCTTTTCACTGTGTCTCCTACCAGAAGCTTGGTGGCGGTTGTTTGCAAGTATTGGTCAGAATTAACGCTGTCCTCAGTGTTGAGAAACACAGGCAAATACTCATCCATCATGGAGGCATCCGATTGACTCCAAATTTATTCTGCAGGAAAACCACCCTAAACATACAGGCAATGTCATTAAGAACCATGTTCAGCGTAAAGAACAAACAGTCCTAGAAGTGATGATATGGCTCCAACACAGCCTTGATCTCATCATCAGCCAGTCTATCTGGGATTACCCAAAGTGACAGAAGAATTTAAATAAGCCCTACATACCCAGAAGATCTGTGGTTAGTTCTCCAAGATATATGAAACAACCTCCCTGCCAAGTTCAAGAACTGTGTGCAAGTGTTCCTTGAAGAACTGCTGCTGTTTTGAAGGCAGAGGGAGGTCATACCAAAGACTGATGTGATTTATATTTCTCTTTTGTTCATTCATTTAGCATTTTGGTAATTGGCAAGAATAAACTATTAACACTTCTATTTTTGGCAAGCATTCTTACCTTGCAGCATTTTTTCCCACACTGACTAAAACGTGTCGACAACAAATAATGCTACAAACAATCACTGGTCTCAGTGGTCACAAAACATACAGTACTTACTGGCATCATTACCCTGGGGATCTAAACAAAGCTTGACACGGGACCACGCAAGCATCAACAATGTAGTGGTGGAGAATAGGCAAGTACTATTTATTTTTTGTGCTAGCTGCTGACGGTTTTTATGTTTTTTTACGCTCAGATTAAAACATATATATATATATTTTGTGTCATATTTATATGTCGATCCCATGCTGTATTGCCTATCCCTGCCAAGATATCAGTTAATCTAGTGGCATTTATTTAATGACATTATTATTTTGCATGCCGCTCAGTTGCAGTGCAGTTAATGCATCACTGAATTCAGCGTGCATAGCACAGAATCACATTCTCTGATATAGAATGCCCTTGCAGAATGGAAGCCGTCCAGTCCTGTATGCTGGATGCTATATTCACAAAGAAGCTCTTCTTTCTGCCTCAGTGGAAAATCTCTGGCTAGGGTTGCACAAGAGCTATTTTTGCTTGTTCCCTCTGAAGCAACACGAGGGTTGCACTAGGTGAAGATCTGTTTTCATCCTGGCTAAGTATGTAACATTGTAACTTGATAAGATGATAGGATTAAGGGTACTCTAATATCCCGAAAGAGCAGTGTGCACGGTACCAGCTAATACCAAACTTCGTATAAAGACATTTGGGCCAAAAGTGATTGGGACATAATGTGAAATATTTCCAAGTCCATGGAAACAGAACAAGGCGACTGTCCTCTGGCAGAGCATTGTGTGTGGACTGCATGTAGTAGATTGGAGGGTTTGGATTTCTGCAGAAAAACAAAAACAAGAAAAAAAATTATTTTTTATTTTTCTCTTTACTTTTTCGTTTACGTGCATTATGTGGGGAGGGGGACGGGGGAATCTGAGAATGGATCAGTTGAAGAATCACATTGACAGCGGTGATAAAATGCTCATTGTGGATCTTGGTGGTCCTAGGGAGACAGAAATTGGCAGACACTATTTTAAAGGGTTCCTCCAATGTTGTTCTTGGCTTTTCACTGTGTCTTCTACCAGGAGCTTTGAAGTAGCAGCTTTGGCTGGCATGTGGTTGTCTAGAAACAGTACGGAGTGGTCTGCCCGCTGTGTCTTCTGTCATCAGATTTAATCTTCTGGCAGGAGCCGCTGCTAGGCTTAACATTGGAGTCACCCTTTAACAAGGACTTGTCAGCAGGCCCATTGCTATACATAACTGTATAAAGGGCATTATGCTGGGTTCCTAAGGAAATCATGTGTTTCTGTGAGATAGGATTATGTCTTGACTATATTGTTCTCTCCTGGGCCGGCAGATCCTTCCCCTGCACTAAGAGGCAGAGTCAAGCTTAGCTGTTGGAAGTACTCAGTCAGAGAAGGGCGTCCGGCCCTACATAGAGGTGGCATTGTTGACAGACCATATAGGAAACCCTTGACGATTATCCATCAATAGCTTTTTGTATATTGATAACAAATGTATGAAATGGTTACTGGCTGCTCTGCTATTTTAGTTTTGCTATTTAGTTTGCGACTTATTTTAAGCCTCCTGCAGAGTTTATCAGAAAGCATATGTTCCAACTTCACTTGGCCCTAAACTTTATATGATAACTCATTACACGGCTAATCCCTCTGGGCATTTTAATCTCCAGCCCTTTCAATTCAAGATGATATTTGCTAAAAATTCCAGTTGTCGTATGTAATTGGATTTTAACATTTCGCACAGTCTGGCTTGTGGCTGTGCACATAATGATTCAGGAAACGTGCTATCAATTTGCATGAAATCTCCAGCACTTCCCGCCAGTTGGATCTCCTCACCAGACAGCTCCCATTTTATAAATGATTTGTATTTGCAGTGTGCACTATAATAAAGCCAACTTTGCCGTCAATGTATTTATTCATCTTTTTAGTTCTAGCCTATGTGCAGTCATTACAGGGTCTCTACATGTAGGGTTTAAGCATTGAATAGCTACTTAGACTCAACAGCCCACACCGTCCTATAACATTACTGGTCACGGCACATCCTGGTTGGACAGACTGCATTGTCAATGTATACAGAAATATACAGGATGATTTGGGAGGTAGACCGGCCAGGATAATAAAAACAGTAAATGTGCCTTTGGCAGTTCTGCCTCCCATAATAAACTGCAGAGGCGGAGGTGATGCCCAGGTGCAAGATGACAGAGAAAGGGACGCAGCTGTCACAATGCCTTCTGGCTGTGGGCCTGTGATGACAGAGAAGTATAGTACAAGCACATCTTGACAGGGACATCAAGTTCCATTTTTTAGAATTACAGCAGATGCCTCAGAAGCTCTTCATGAGGATATAATTGATGGGGACATTTCTAATACAGTCTAACCCTATATTATTGAATCCGTTCCAGACTTAAGCCCCATGTACATACAACGATTATCACTCAAAATTCATCCAGACGACGACTTTTGCGTGATAATTGTTGTGTGTAAATGATGCCCATCGTGCACTAACCGTGCACTTTTCGTTCATCACTGACTTCAAGTCAACATAAAATCCTCGTCGCTAATAAGAGGGACGGCATGCTGTGTTCTCCGCAGGCAGCGCTGATAGCATTGTATGCAGTCGGCAGGCCATGGCAGAACAAAGCAGATGTATTTAGAGAACAGACCACTCGCTGTTCTCTAAATAAATGCAAATTAAGCTGCTTAGCTACTAATGAGCTGATTAGCCCATTAGTACCTAATGCAAAATGATCACTCAAAATTTATCAGAAACTGACAGTTTTGAACAAACATTTTGCATTAGCTACTAATGGCCTAATCAGCCCATTAGTAGCTAACTAGCTTCATCTGGATGTATTTGATCTGTTCTCTAAATACATCACTATTGTTCTCCAGTGGGACAGCAGCTGTTAAAGAATGTTATCAGCGGTGCCCATGGTGAACTCAGCATGCAGACCCTCTTATCAGGGATGATGGATTTTAAGCTGAGCTGAACTCAGCGATGGACGAAAACTGCACGATGGGCACACATTTACAAGCAATGAAAGGTTTGCAGTCCACGGCTTGGTCTTCCATGTTTTAGGGACATGGCAACAGTAAGAATGGGAAGCACTGGATATGAATATCGCTGAGCAACGCTTGACTCTCCCTAGCGGCGCTGTTGGCTGAAGCACAACAGCGCTGCTAGACTTAACATAGGAACATTGACCTTACCTCGCAGGTCACTCAATGCATCAAACTCAAATGTTATGATTTTACAGCGGTGGTGACGATGCCACACATATGATGACACCAAAGTCATCCAACAAAGGTCACGGAAAGGGGCCAAAGTGCAGTGCAAGAAAAGGCCTGTAGGCTTTTTAAAAAAAATTAGATATGGCATTTGTACACACAATTCTGGCATTGGCCAAGACCTAAGGCTATAATCCAAATATTTGCAGTTTTGTTGAGTTTTTTTTACTTTTTAATTACAGGGACCGATATTTTTATTTTATTTTATGAAAATGTGGCAAAAATTGCATCATGTCGCTGCATGTGAACTCTGCCTAACACCTTTTTCACACGGCAGTATTTTAATCAGTATTTGTAAGGCTAAGGCCCAATGCCTCTGGGTTCCATAGCAAATACTGCCCATAGACATGCTATGAAAAAACGCTCTTCCATATCCACGAGCGGAAAACCGCAAAATCGCAGCATGTCCTATTCCAGTGCGTTTTCTGCACGAACGGCTTCGGACCGATCCGCGGCCCTTCCGCAGTAAAATGCAGGAAGGTCGCGGATTCCGCGTCATCAGCTAGCGACTACACATTTTTTCTGTACTGCATGGGCAAGCTGGCCAGCACATCCGCGGCACAGAAAAAACAACTGCAGACAGGTATGCAGGGGTCATCGGTCGGGCACAGTGTCGGATTCCGCTGCAAATTCCCACATGTAGAATCCGAACCGGCTGTGTGCATTCGGCCAAAGCCAGGAGTTGAAAACAGAAAAAGAAGTATAATGCAAATATTGGCATTTTTTTTAGGCCTCCATCACACAGGCATTTGCAAAAACGCTGCATTTACTGCAGTTTCAACAGCATTGGCTGCGTTTCAGTTGCGTTTTCAGCACAACTGAAAATGCAGTCAAGGAAGCTGAAAAAAAGAAAAGCAATTCTAACCCAGCATGCTCCGTCCAGGTCCCTCCCGCTGCTCTTTGGTGTTCCTGCAGGCTTCCATGCAGCTGTCAGCGCTGACAGAACATCTCTTGCCAGTAACTGAAAACCCGGCCTCCAGCAATAGATCATCTGATTGTTTTTCGAGCGCTTGGACTAAGCCAACCAGAGCAGCGCCCGGTGCACCAATCACAGCCATTCATTGAATGGTTTTCAATCCCCATTAGCAGCAAGAGATACAGTTTTCCTGCATAGAAGCCTGCAGGAACGCTGGAGAGCAGCGGGAGGGACTCGGACGGTGCCTGCTGGTTGAGTATTTTTTTTTACCTAGTGTAGCCAAGGCTTATTTTCGGGGTAGGGCTTATATTTTAAACTCCCCCTACCCCCCCCCCCCCCAAAAAAAGAGGGTGCGTTTAACTCTTTGAAGTCTAATGTCTGACGTCTTCCTTTGTTCTGATTGAAGCTTGCACAGCTCCAATGTCAGAAGATGTCCGACAGGGTATCCTTACCGTCTATTTACAGATACTCAGCTGCCAGAGCCTCTGTGGCGCACACACACTGGCTTTAGCCAGCAGATGGCACTGTTGTATAACAGCACAAAGAGAGAGCCTTTTAGGAAACCCTGAATTTAAAATTGGATTGGAAAGGGTTAACACTGTCAAAAAGGCAGTACCAAGTTGAGCCATTTCGATGGGCGATGCATAGCATTTAAAGATGCTGAAATGCCCAATGATAGAACAGACATCGCTTTAAAATTGCAGCTTTAAAAACGCTGCGCTTTAATGCTTGACTGAGAAGCCACATTGAAATTAACCCCTTAACGACTGCCCCATCGGGAAACTACGTCCTCAGAAAGTGGGCTTTAATCCTAGAGGACGTAGTTTTATGTATCCTCTTTGGATTAATGCCCACTTGCCTGAGGACGTGACAGCTCCATGCTGTCGGTGCCCGCAGGTAGCCGACAGCATGGAGCTGTCATCCCAGGATGCGGGCAGTCCCCCCCGGCATTGCGATCAGCGCTATCCAATAGATAGCGCCGATCGCAATAAAGTAAATAAAACAGTGAAAAAAAGTAAAGATTCAGCTGCCCTGATGGATCGGATCCATCAGGGCAGCTGAAAATGCTCACCTGCCTTCTCCACGCTGCCCCCGATGAATCTGGTCCTCCAAGATCCGCCGGCGGTCTTCTGCGCATGCGCGCCAGACGATGACGTCACGCGCACGAGCAGAAGCCCGGGAGCCCCCGGCAAATTTAAAATCTCCTGGCTCCCGGCTCCTGAAGGTAGCCATTGGATAGCGGCGATCGCGAAAAAGTTAAAAAAAGTTTTTAAAAAGTGTGTTTCACCTCCCCTCATGGATCGGATCCACGAGGGGAGGTGAAAATACTCACCCCCGGTCCTCAGCGGTGTCCGAAGTCCCCCTCTGCGCATGCATGCCCGATGATTGACATTGGGCGCGTGCACAGAGGGGCTCGAGCCCCGGGAAATTTAAAATTCCTCTGCTCCTGGCTGCCATGTGTAGCCAGGAGCAGAGGGATGTCACCAGGGACATGATCACTGTCATCCAATGGATGACAGTGATCATGTAAAGTAAAAAAAAAAAGTGTAAAAAGGTAAAAAAAAGTGTAAAAAGGTAAAAAAAAAAAGTTTAAAAAAGTTAAAAAAAAGGTAAAAAAATCTTACATCTCATCACCCCCCACGGATCATATCCGTGAGGGAGGATGAAATGACGTACCTAAGGCCCGCGGATTTATCCGTGGACCTTACCCCAGCTTCTGCGCACGCGCCCATCGCCAAAGTGGCGGACGCATGCACAAAAGCTGTGGATTGCCAGCATAATTTAAAATCTCCCTGCTCCTGGCTACAAAACTTAGCCAAGAGCCTGGAGATTCCACGGGGGGCCGCGGTGAGCGGTTTCTGGTCACGTGTTCGCCGTTATCCCATGGATAATGGTGATCACGTAAAAGTAAAAAAAAGGTGAAGTTTCATCCCCCCTCACCGATGCGATCGGTGAGAGGAGATGAAACTTTTTAACGGAGGTCTCCGTATTTGCACCCCGACGCGATCCTCATCCATGAACTTTCCCGGATTCTGCGCATGCAACTGCCGGCAAAATACCGGACACATGCGCAGGAGTCGGGGAGCACAGGAAATTTAAAATCTCCTTGCTCCCAGTGACCAACGGTCGCCGAGAGCCTGGAGCAGTGACCTTGTTGAGCGGTCCCCGGTCACGTGATAAAAAAGTAGCGATCTACCTTAGGTCGGTCTCACATGACCGGATAGGAATTACGGATTCCGCATGCGTCTGATCCGCGGTAATACGCAGATCAATTGCATTGGATTACACAATTCCGCTCACATTAGCAGGTCGGAATTGTGTAATCCACTCGCAGAAAAGAGAACGCAGCATGTTCTATTTTACCGCGGATATCCGCAACATAGAGCCCATTGTGCTCCGTGGTCGTGGATATACCCGCTGCCCATACGCAACTATGTTGTATACGGGCTGCGGGTACCCACGTCATCGCTAAGCGACGGTGCGGGAAATACAAACAACAAAAAAATATATACTGCGCATGACCGCCTGTGTGAGTAGGCAGTTATGCGCAGTACAATAGGCGGCCGTACGCAGGGTCACAGCCGGGCTCACAGATGGGATCCGCTGTGGACCTCCGCAAGCGGATTCCACCTACGGCCGTGTGAGCCCGGCGTTATTCAGACCGCTACCTGTAATACGTAATTTACAAGAAGCCCCGGGAACGCTTGCCTTCCTGCAGTTCCAGGAGCAGCTTGTTGAGCGTCTTCTGTGTGAGACCGCCGCACCTCATCAAGCTTACGGAGACTCACAGAGCTCCACTTTTTACACCCCAAACCCGCCAGTGAGGTCAAGAAATGACCCCCAAAAAGCATGAGAGGAGGGGGGATACACGGTTTTATTGCCCCATGTGCCCATCCCAACCAGCCTCTGTAATTACCCTGTCTTCGGAAATACTATACAGTTCACATTATTACTTTTATCTAAGATTTGGGGAACGCCGAAAAGGGCGCGGAGGGGGGGGGGGGTATTTTTAGGGAGTCAATTTTTATTCCGTACAAGTGGGCAATGGGGCCTGGAATTTATTCAGTTGTGCCCAGAAATCCAACGGGTGTTCCCTGCATTATAGGCCTAACCATGTGTCCTATAAGTAGATTAGGGCCACAACGGGAATGTTTTTGAACACGGGACAAACAGGGGTATCCATTTTGGGGTGAATGTCTTTATTCCTATGTACACTGTACAAAAAAAACGGTTTTTAAATTGACAAAATTGCCAAAAAAATGAAAATTGTTATTTTTTCCTTCTGCTTTGCTTAGATTCATTCAAATACTGTGGGGTCAAAATACGCAGTACACCCCTAGATGAATTCGTTAAGGGGTCTAGTTTTTAAAATGGGGCCATTTGAGGGGGTTCTTTATAGTTTTAGACGCTCAATGGCTCTATAAGTGGGCAATGGGGCCTGGAATTTATTCCGTTATACCCTGAAATCCAACGGGTGCTGCTTCCATTATAGGCCTCGCCATGTGTCCTTTAAGTAGATTAGGGCCACAAGGGGTATGTTTCTGAACAAGGGACAAACGGGGGTATCCATTTTGGGGTGAAAGTCTTCATTCCTATGTGTGCTGTACAAAAAAAACAGTTTTAAAATTGATACAACTGCCATTGTAGGGTAAAAATACACAGTACACCCCTAGATAAATTCGTTAAGGGGTCTAGTTTTCAAAATGGGGTCATTTGTGGGGGTTCTCTGTCGTTTTGGCCGCTCAAGGGCTCTACAAGTGGGCAATGGGGCCTAAATCACCTTCATGCTAAATTTCAGTTCTGAAAGCCACCGATTACTCCTTTAATTTTGGGCCCCGTTGTGCATCCAGACAAAAAATTAGGGCCACAATGGGTATGTCTCTGAATACGGGAGAAACAGGGGTATCCATTTTGGGGTGCAAGGCTCCATTCATGTGTGTGCTGTACAAAAAAAGCGGTTTTTAAAATGATTGAATTGGCAAAAAAACAAAAAACACATTTTTTCCCATTTGCTTTGCTTGAATTCATTCAAAAACTGTGGGGTCAAAATGGTCAGTACACCCCTAGATAAATTCGTTAAGGGGTCTAGTTTTCAAAATGGGGTCATTTGTGGGGGTTCTCTTTGGTTTTGGCCGCTCAAGAGCTCTACAAAAGTGCTATCGGGCCTAAAACGCCTTCAGGAAAATTTATGTTCTGAAAACCACCGACTACTCCTTTCATTTTGGGCCCCGTTGTGCATCCAGACATAAGATTAGGGCCACAATGGGTATGTCTCTGAACACGGGAAAAACAGGGGTATCCAGTTTGTGGTGCAAGGCTTCATTCATATGTGTGCTGTACAAAAGAAGCTGTTTTTAAAATGACAGAATTGACAAAAAAACGAAAATCACAATTTTTTCCTTTTGCTTTGCTAGAATTCATTCAAAAACTGTGGGGTCAAAATAGGTAGTACACTCCTAGATAAATTCGTTAAGGGGTCTAGTTTTCAAAATGGGGTCATTTGTGGGGGTTCTCTATGGTTTTGGCCGCTCAAGAGCTCTACAAAAGTGCTATGGGGCCTAAAACGCCTTCAAGCAAAATTTATGTTCTGAAAGACACCGACTACTCCTTTCATTTTAGGCCCCGTTGTGCATCCAGACATAAGATTAGGGCCACAATGGGTATGTTTCTGAACACGGGAGAAACGGGGGTATCCATTTTGGGGTGTAAATCCTCATTTTCATGGGCACTATAGGAAAAAAAATATATCTTTAAAATGACATATTTGCAAAAATATGAAATTTTAATTTTTCTCCTCTAAATTTAATTAATTCCTGAAAAAAAACGGTGGGGTCAAAATACTCATGACACCCCTCAGTGGATACATTAAGGGGTGTAGTTTTTAAAATGGGGTCATTTGGGGGGGGGGTATCTATTATTCTGACACTCATGAGCCTTTGCAAACTTGGATTGGTGCAGGAAAAAAGTGTTCCTCAAAATGCTGAAAAGTAATGTTAAATTTGTACGTCCTATAAATGGTTAAAAAAAAACAAAAGTTTTTCAATTGTGCATTCAGAATAAAGTAAACAGATGGAAATATATATCTTATCAAAAATTTGTACAGTATGTTTGGACATATTTGAGATTTTACAGTTGAAAATGTGAAAAAATGACAATTTATTCAAAATTTTCCCAATTTTGGCACTTTTAATAAATATACACAAATTATATCGGTCTCTTTTTACAACCAAAATGAAGTACAACACGTGGCAAAAAAACAGTGCCAGAATCACTTGGATATGTAAAGCCTTTACGAAGTTATGCTATGTTGAACGACGCATGTCAGATTTCCAAAATTTGGCTCCGTCACTAAGGCGCAAACAGGCTTCGTCACTAAGGGGTTAATGGCAGCATTGTGCAGTGTTTAGTGCGGTGTTGAAAAAGCAGCGTTAAACGCTGCAAAAAATGCCTGTGTGAGGGAGGCCTCGTTTATATATATATATTATATATATATTCCACTTGCAGTTTTGGTTTACAAATACTGATGCAAAATACTGACCATAATAATGCAGAGTGATAATGGCCAGAAGGCTTACGCACATCCATTCTTCATAGTGCTGCATAAGGCCTCTACTATAACTCTATGGATTGGATTTCATTCTGGAAGCACAATTTTTTTTGCCAGATTCTTTTCAAATACAAATCGTGTCACATTCTGTCAGACTCCATACATACGGCAGCAATCCTCCCTAGAAGTATTTCTATACAGACTCCACTGTGCATGAGCCCTAAATTAGTGTATGACCGTATTTGTTAATTGTATCAATTGGTGGTACTATGAAAAACATGAAAATCTAAAACACAGTTGAAAATGTTACATTTGTGAACATCTCATCTAGGAATGAATTGTATTAAACACCATCGTTTTAGGGATCCATAAAATCTAGGATGCATTAAATTGTATTACAATTGGCTCAATATGGTGAGTATTGTTGGAGAAATAAAAACAACTAGTCCCAGGCTTCGATATAATACAGAGGATGAATGATGTGAGCTCTGACTAGGGTTCAGTGGCCCTAAACATACACAGATCTGGATTGTCTACATGGTACTTATTGTATAGATGTCAACATCAGTTTAGGTCTCAGAATGTAGAGTCTTCATTTGTGTTAACTGGGTACACAAAGCACATACGTCCTGCCACAGGCGCACAGCGGCTCGCACTGCCTGCCATTGCTTTTATTACCGCTTGAGGCTTACATGAAGTTTTACAATTGAGAGCCTAAGAACAAAGACCGAGGTCTGCAACATCAAAGCCAATCAGCAAACTGAAACCCCAGATTCAATACAATACAACTCATTTCAGTCAGTTAGCACAATGCAATGCAGAAACATTTTGGAATATTTTAGGGCAGTCAGAAAGATTGTTCCTTAATGTCTATTTCGTGCGTCATGGCCCTTTTTCCAAAAATACAAAATTCCACTTAAGAAATGAGGTTGGATAAATGTTGGAGGATTGATGAATAGGAGATACTCTATGTATTCTCTACTCTGTCAGACCTCCACAAGGCTAAGAGGCTCTGTTCACACCACGTTCCCCTACTACGTTCAGCACATTTTGCATATTGGAAAAACCAAAAAAATAAACATTTACACAGTTGTACTTACTCCTATTATTGAAATAAAAAACTACCTTTAGTATCTTTGACATGGGTTCACACTAGAGATGAGCGAGCACGCTCGTTTAAGGCAGATACTTGAGCGAGCATCGCTCTTCTCGAGTAACTGCTTACTCGTCCGAGCAAATGCGGGGTGGCGGTGAGAGAGATCCCTCACACTCTACCCCCCCGCTCCCACCTGCTCTCCCCCGCCGCCCCCCGCATTTGCTCAGACGAGTAAGCAGTTACCCGAGAAGAGTGATGCTCGCTTGAGTATCTGCCTTAAACAAGCGTGCTCGCTCATCTCTAGTTCACACGCATTGTATAGTTTTTAGGATTAGCACTCCATTTTTGCAACATATTACCTGGAACATATTTGCTGTGGCCAGATGTTAGATTAAAGCCCTTAAAGAAATATAAAAAACTGTAATGCAGAATTATGAAACCAATGATTTGCAATGGTTTCCTTCACATTAGCAATGTTTTCACTGGTGCCATGTTGCAAGATAAAATAATTGCGGCATGCCCTATCCTTCTGCGATTTTTTTATATTACCCAGGTTTCCCTATGGAGCCTCGTTTTTACTACATCACAACACATGAACTTGCGTTTTTTGTGTGATGCGTTTTTAACATTAGAAAGTCCTATTGACTTTCACGCTAAAAAAAAAACTGAGAAAAATCACAAAAGGGAGCGATCTTTTATGTGAGGAAAAAACAGCACTGTCTCTCAAAAATCGCGAGAACAAATACAAGCTTTTGCCGCAATTCTCTTGCGGCGATATTGTGATTGCACATGGGAAACTACCCTTAGGCTTATCTACAGCATTGGAACAAAAAAATGTATGAATGAAAAAAAACAATATCTCAAAAACTTTTTTAAAAATAGAATATTCATGGCTTTTTTATATAAGCAAAAAAAAAGCAACAAAAAGTACAGTAAAGAAAGTCTAAGGCCTCATGCCCACGACCGTGGCGGACTCTGCTAGCGGAATATTGCAGCAGAGTCGGCCACGACGCCCCCCAAAACCTCCATACTCACCTCCGCCGCGATATTCACGTCCCTCGATCCGGCACTCATGCGCAGTACAGTGCATGACGCGCCGGCAGTGCAGGATGATGCGGCTGGCGGTGGGCAAGGAGTGGAGGACATGTATTCACACAATACTTCCACTGTGCTGCAGAAGTATAGTGTGACAGCCGGCTTCCATTGACTACAATGGAAGCCTGCCACACGTATTCCCACGGCAAATAGAGCATGCTGTGGTTTCTTTCACGCTGCAGAATTCCGCAGTGTGAATATTGAGCTATTAGGTTCAATAAAACCTAATAGCTGCAGAGAAATTTGGCCGTGGCTATTAGTCCTAAAGCAGCGAAATATTTGCTGCTGCTCTAGTCTTTTGGCCCAGAGAAGTCTAGGGATGTTTTGGAAATAAGCATCAAACAAATTTTACAAACATTTTGTAAACAGGACCTAGACTGTAAATCGATAAACCAATACAGTGTAGTCCATATCTTTCACTAAGGGCAGCTTTAAATGGGCATATTTCCAATTGCGCACGCCTAAGCCAAACATATTTATGCTATGAAAGAGGTTTATTTGCGCTCGTATCAACGATTCTTAATGAACCAATTGCACATTAGCGTGCAGCAGACCAACACGCTGTGATTTAAATGCTTATTAAGCCTAATGAAGGCCAGGTGTGTTCTTTGTTTCACAGAATCGTGCAGCATATTGTACATTTGTGCACCTCCCATAGACTTCCATGAGGACCCTTAGTACACTGATGCATGCAAGGATAGAGCGGGTCCTATTTTTTTTGCAGGCGAAATATGCATATGCAAAAACAGAAAAGGTCTATGCACCCATTGCAATCAATGCCTTGTATTCTCTGCACATTGTGCTTGTAAATATACGCATGACTAATTTAGGTCTTCAGCATGTATTGTGCATTTGATTATTTGTCCCAATACATTCCAAAAGCTTTATTTTTCCGTTTTTCTTATGGCAGCCCTACCTACTTCTGTACCTCTGACTGTCAATGTCAGTGCAGGAGGTGCGATGGACACTACCTGATGTAAAGACCTAATCCAGAAAACAGATTTGTTTTATTCGGAAAAAAAACTATCAAAGAAACAAAGAAAATAAATGAACACAATTTCAATCCAGATTCAAATGTGCAAATCAGAAAGGGTGATAGATTCATAGGTTACATTAACTAGCAGCCTCTAATGGTCGAAGGTGTGCCAAATAGTAAGGCTGGATTCGTGGAAAGTGATGGACACCGTCAACTTTAATTTCAGCTCTTAGAGATTCCCCATCACTGACTGCCTTGATTTCAGTGGTCACAACCTGGGTACCAAAATGTGGCTTGGTGCTGTGCCAGTGGATCTGGACAGTATCCCAACTGGAACCAACCCATCCTTGCTGCAAACACTCTGCTGCTTTTTCTGCATCATACATGCTTACTTGTATCACGTGCGTGACCATGCCCCACGTGTCCAGCCGCTGCCAATCGTAAATGACATATACAACTAACAAACAGCTCCAGAATAACTACACTTAGGTTGTCATGCTAGAATCACAGAATAAAGCAGCATCCAAGGAGAATCAACAGGGTTGTTACTTCACATCCTTCTTAAAATATAGGGTTACAGCATTCCCTTTACATGTTCACTGAGATGCTGAAGTTTTAAATCCCCAGGGAATCCCCTAGTGGAGCTGTGTCAGTGGGTCTGAAGTCAAACAGGGAAGTGAGGAAGGTAATTAAGCCACACACCCTCTGCTCTGGTTATCCAATAACAACATCGGGGGGGGGGGGGGGGGGGCGGGGGGCGGGGGAAATCACTTGTAGAGCAGCACACAGGGATTTAAAAGAATTTATAGCACCATAAGGTGCCTTCTATATTGGTTCTCCATTTGTAAAATAGTACAAACCACAACGACATTTCAGCCCCAACTGGGCCTTTGTCAAGCATAAAATCAAGTTAAGCAGTGCTAAAATATATACACTATATTGCACCAATCAGAATAGCTGACATGGATCCCACCCCCTTATACCACTTAGAAGATATTGGAAAGATCTGGTCACATGCTCAATGAGATCCAAATATGGTCATAAGTGAAATGAACAGGTAAGTTAACGGGATGTGGATCTCACCCCAATGCAGATCGCGCCTACCTCCCATGTCTCATGTAGCGCCTCCACTTGTGTCTAAAATACATTTTATGTTATGTCTATATGATGGAAAGCTGTATTGCCAGGAGATGGGAACCGCTATGGGTGCCAATGTGGCACCCACCTATGCGGATCTCTATATGAGTCGCGTAGAGAAGTGTCATCTGTGTGCCTCCCCATCTTGGACCAAGGTCCGGGCTGGTGGAGGTACATAGATGATATTTTCTTTGTTTGGCAGGGTTCCGAGGGTGAGTTACATGTCTTCCATCAGGAGATTAACAATATTTTTGATTAACTAAAATTGTCTTTTTCTAAGAATCAAGTTCAATTTTTAGATGTGTTCATTACGATATCTGGCCAAACGTGAAAAACTGATTTGTATGTGAAAGACACGGATCGGAATAATTTACCATTCTTTGAAAGTTGCCACCCTCCTAATATGACCTGCTCCCTTCCTTGCAGTCAAATGTTACGAGTAAGCCTCCCTCACACAGGGCGTTTTCAGCAGCGTTTTCAGCCCTGTTCTAAATGCTGTACAAGGCTCCCATTCATTTCAATGGGGCTGCTCACACAAGGCTGAAAACGCTGCATGTTCTATTCTTGGGCGTTCTCAGCTAAGTCTCCCATTGAAATGAATGGGCAGCGTTTTCAGCTGGTCTGAAAAGGCAGCTGAAAACTCAGCTAAAAAGGCAGCGTTTTGCAAACGCCCTGTGTGAGGGAGGCCTAAGGAGGATTGTGGAGAATGATGTCCTGGATGTGCGGCGTAAGACCATGCGTGATAAATTCATAAAGAAGTCCAGGGTCCATTGGAGCGTACACCTGTTGTGGCTCCCCCAGCGGTGCTGGGTTTTGCGTATGCTGTGCTGCTGGATCTCCTTTTCTTGCTGTTGAACACTGGGGCAGGAGTCTTTCATCCAAGGAACCAATTGCACATCTCTGGCCAATTCAGTACACAAAATGATAGTGGCTGGTGCTCTGCTTAAATGCAGAAAAATAATCCATTGCCCATTATAAACATAAACACGCAGTTCTTCCTGAGCATTTTGTGTTCTGAGTTCTGCATGCTGAGGAGCTGCTGATCCATGCATCTGCCAGTGTTTTGCTATGGCACAGCTGGCAGTATGGTTTACACCCTGCCAATTGCCAAGCCATCCTTTGCAAGCAAGCCAGATGCCTTACTTGCCAATTGTCACACCCCTCTACTGCCAATGACAGCTTGCATTACTGTTCTTAGTCAAGATAAGAGACGATTACTACTTCTGCTGATTCCTGTAGTAAAGCTTGTTTTCAAGCATCACCATGTGCACCTATAAATACCCCTCACTGCCCAAACCGATATATCCTCTGTGACCAGTATGCTTTCACAAGGTCTGACTCCTCAGCCCTGAGCGATCCAGACTCTGCAGGCATTGCCAGACCTCCCTGACCCCATCAGGTGAATCTGACCTCAGTGTATGAAGTCACTAGCGTTCCTGTTAATAGACCAGATGTGAAGGTGACATATACATATGCAGATGAAATTAAGTAGTTTACCAGAATCCATGTGTGCATAAGCAGAGAGTGGAGCTTAGAACGTGGTATTTATTTTACAGCATAGATACCAACTGTACACACAACCCCCATTATTAGCTACATATCTAATCACTGCTTGGCACAGTACTCTGGTGGTAATCTACCCAGCGGGTGGAGTTACTGCCTTTGAATTTAGGTAAAGGCGGTTTCTAGCACTAAAATATTGATGACCTATCTTTAGGATCAATACTAAAAGGCAGTGGGGGTGTGAACTTGGCATACTTGTCGATCAGCTATTTCAAGGGCCTCTTCACTATCTACCAAGTACAGCATCACACCTTTTGTAGTGGTGGTGCTTGGTATTGCAGCTCAATCCCATTCAATGTAATTGAGCTGCACACAGGCCATGTGCCCAATGGACGTGATGTCACAAGCCAAAAAAAGGCCACAGTTCTTATCCAAATATTGTCAAACAGCTGGTTGGCTGGTAGTTGGCATCCCACTAATCTGATATTGATGTTGATGACCTATCCTGAAGAAAGGTAATCCATATTTTAGTCCCAGCAAACCCCTTTAAAACAATGACTAACAGTGCAGTGATGGAGAAGCATTTATTACTAAGTAGTGATAACCTGTAAAATGGCTATCCAATACTGAGTAGTGTGGATTAGGGAAGAGAATGGCTGGCAGGGGGACCAGCACAGAGAAGGATGCGGAGCAACAGAGCTTAGTCAGGCCAACAGTACATGAGTTTATTTTTGGGCCGAGTGTTGTCCATATATTCCACAGATCACACATGGCCTTGTTCTAGCCTACGAGGTTATTCACATAGAGTAATGGCCGCTGTGATAAAAAGAGCATAGTATATTCCCAGGTGAGAATAGGACATACAATATGCAGTTTACATGTAGATTGGACAGTTAGTGGACACAGGTATCCATGTGCTGATCTGAGCCGTGCCCAAGAAGCTCGCATATGACTGTATGTCTTTGGCCTTGGAGAAAGAAGGCAGAAGCAGAATTGCTCAGAAATTGTTGCACCATTGTCACCCATCTCCCATTCGGTGTCGTTACCTTTGGAGCTCTGTGCTCTGTCTTCAGCATGACTGGCCTGCTTCTGGAGAGCCTGGAGCATCATCTTCACTGTTTCCAGGGAGTGGAGTCCAGCCATTCTGTATTATTAAACTGTCAGGGGCGTCTCATGCTGCCAGACCCTCTTGGCTGTGGAATCAAAGACGCAGAAATGTTTCGGCAAGACTTTTTTCTCTTAATAAAAAGTGTGCCTAAGAGCTTATTCACACAAACTATATTCTATATGCGCATCGCACAAAACTCGCACAAATATGAAATACATTCTTTTGAATGGATTCATTCACACGAGCGATGCTGCAATGGAAAAAAAATGATAGCATGTTCTATCCTTGAGCGTTCCCTTGGAACGCCTCACCTACTGTTTTTAGTGAGAGCTTCAAAGATATTGCAAGGCCTTAGGCTACATTCATACAGGTGAGCGCGGTTTACAAGCGACATCGCGCTTCCTGACATGCATTCTTCACGGCAATGTGAAGCAAGTTTGATTAAAAATGTATTGTATCTGTGAAATTATGATCCTCACGTGTTTGAAAGCATTGCAGGTGTTTCCCATTGACATCAACGGGAAACATCACATGGCATATGAGTGCCATGCGATGTCTCTCAAGGTCCCACTGAAAACAATAGGCAAGGTGTTCCTTCAAAATGCCCCAAAATGGAAAATGCTGAGAGTAAAAAAAAACAAAACAAAAAAAAATGCTCAGGTGAATTAATGCATTCAAAAGAATGGATTTCATATTCTTGTGAGCTTTATGCACATCGTACAAAATTCACGCGTGAATATTGCTCAGGTGAATAAGCTCTCAGGCTCCCTGCAGTCTTTTTTTTTTCTGGTATTACTTTTAACCTATAAAAAAAAATGCCATAAAATTCATTCAGTCCTAAAAAAAAGTCCAAAAATTATATATATTTTTTAGAACTATGGGCTGCATTTAAGTATAAACAATATCATGGCACAACCTATTTAACCCCCTCGGGTGGACTAAGAATAGAATGAAAGGAGAGCGAGGGATGGTGACCTAATTAGGTCATCACGCCTCCACTACCTATACTTGCCAGAGGGTGAAGATAGGAGTGAGCATCACTGTGGGGAATGGGTGAGCAGAGCGAGGCATCAGTGACTAGTATCTGGTTAGAGTGTAACAGCCTGGCTCGGCTCCACAAAGTGAGAGGAGGGGTCCTCCTTACTGTAAGAAATGGAGAGGCCCCAGTGGTAGTGTAGATCCCGTACCATGTTGCGAGTATGGAGCTACCTCTTTAAGTTGTACGTGGAGATTAGTTGGTCTTGCCATTAAGGAGTTTTAAGCTTGTTCTGACTGCTAAAGGAGGACAATATTTGTACTTCATTTATAATTGCACAGCATTGCTGAAATGTTTGAAAAAAAAAAGTCTAAAAAATATTAGCTTTCCATGAATATGGAGTTAAAAAATAAACACCCCTCTCTGACGCTCCTCGTCCCTTTAAGCAGATGTAAAAATTGCCAACTCTGTGTATTGATGATAAAACCCACTGCTCATATAATAGTAGGGTTGTGGACTGAACGGAAACGTTTTGGCCAGTGATAGAAGTAACAGTAGAGACCCTGGAGAGTTGATGCAGCCTGTATACATTATTAATTGTCTTTTTCTAGACTAACAGGAAATGGTGTGCAGCCAACCCTCCGCTTACCTCACCACTCCACTCTAAAAGCCTGGCTGCCTCTAAACCAGCCAAATGGGAGGCTATAATTCCATCTGGTGCATATCTAATGTGTAATGAGATATATGTCATTCAATTAGAACCAGGCAAGAGTTGCCCGCTACATTCATTCATGCTTTGAAGGACAAAGTTCTAGATCAACGAAGTGTAAGGCCCAATGGGCACGGGAGGATCTGATTTGTGGAATCTGTGTGAAAGATCAGCAAGTCAAGTCAGCCATAGGGAAGCATGGGTGTCCGTACATGAATCAAACATGCGGATTTGTTTTGCGGTTCCTGCATGGATGGCTTCCATTGAAGCCAATGGAAGCGGACCGATCCACAAGAAAGCAGGAGTTTAAAAAAAAACAAAAAAAACCCACTGCGCATGTGCGCTGGCCAGCGCTTACACACACATCAACAGTGAGGAAAATAGAAGATCCGAACAGGCAAGCAGTGTCTTCGGCCGCGGGCAGGGTCGGATTCAACAGCGAGCTCCTGCTTGCAGAATCCAATCCGCTAGTGAACAGTGGGCCTTAATCAGGAAGGGCCACAGCTCTAATCACATAGTTTTATCATACAGCTTAGTAGAGCAACCTACAGCCCTGAACACATTATAAAGAGGTCTTCTAGGACTATAATATTGATAACTTATCCTCATCAGATCGTTGGGAGCGCAACCTCAGTCAATCTCGCTAATGAGCTGTGCACCGGAAATAACAGCTTGTACACAATGCAGGGGCCCGAAATGGTAGTGCAAGTTTAGTCTCATTCAAGTGAATAGGCCGGAGATTTCAGTACCATTCCAAGCCAATGAAGAACATCAGCCGCGGTGCCAGGTGTCAGACCCCACCAATTGATGATCTATCACTTTGGGTCAGAAAACCTCTTCGGGTTAGGTCTACATGTTGCATAAATGCTACACATTTTCTATAAAGGAATTGCCTGGAGAAACATGCAGCGTTTTGCAATATAAGCAGTGTGGATAACATTTCCAGAATTCTCAACCACACAGAGAGAAATATGCAGAGTAAACTGACCTGCAGTGTGGATCTTCAATTTTCAACATGTCAATGTAGGCTGAAACTTTTTCACAGCAGATTTTGCCCCTTTAATTATGTGAAAATCACTGTGACTATGCATTGAAATCTTCTTTGAACACATGCAGATTTTAACATCCATACCAAAATCCTTCAGGTGTCTGCCTACAATCATCCCAACTCAAACTGTATGATGTATCTGTTGACGGGCACTTTCCATCCACTTGAGTCACACTCTAGTGGAAGTAAATGGGAAAAGTTGAGTAACATTAAAGGTGCATTTAGAGAAAACAATTATTGTAAAAAAAAAAAAAAAAAAAATTGTTCAAACAACCGAGCGATAATCGTCCACTTTACGTTTGTTGTTCATTTTATACAGGCATAAAAACCATTGTTGGCTCGCTCACCTATTGTTTGGTTTAAACAGCGCTCCTTCAGTCCCTCTCATGCACTTACATAGAGAATATAAAAGACTGAACGATTCTAGAGAATTTCTCGTTTGAACGCGCCCATGTTGTGTCTACCTGTATGAACAAAATGCAAAAGAAAGCGAGGACGTCAATCACTTGTTCAAATGATAAATCGGCTAGCTAAAAGGATCCTTAGTTCTATTGCAGGGTGACTGTCACTAACACAAGCCACAATGGCGCTTCATTTGCCTGGTAAGCGGTGTGTTGCCCCATCTGCAGCCGGTGTGTTGCCCCATCTGCAGGTGAAAAAAGGGAACATGGCATTGATGAATGAGGCAAAAGGTCCAGAAGTAGAAGAATAAAGGCTGTTTAATAAGGCAGCCAGGCAATGCGTTTCAACATTGGAGAAATGTCTTCTTGCTTGAGAAAGACATTGTTCCAATGTTGAAAATTATTGTCTGTTTTATTAAAGCCTTTATCCTTTTCCCCTGGATCTTCTGCCCATCCAACAGTGCAGTGTTCTCCCTCCTAATTCACCTCTGACTACGGACGGAATGGTTTCCTACTACTCTGGTGGAGGTGGCTGCAGCGGTTTATCTTAGCCACACCAGGTCAGTGTATCGCTGCTCTCACTCACCCTGATGCAAGCACTTCTTTCTTTTGCCATAGGATGGCGTCACTGAAAAAATGCCACATCTCTCTTCTACTTGTGATGTGCAGCTCAAGATACAGGTCAAAACACGGCACAGGGTGCAACATCTCCATTGCTTGGTTATCAGCCGTGTGATGAGCTTCCTGTTTGCATTTCCTATAATTTCCTGTTTTATCCACCTTTTCTCATCCCTGCTTTCCAATGATGTTCACCTGCCTCTTGCCAACCTGAATGTGTCCTGACCATGTCCTTAGGCCAGCCTGCTATTACCTATAGGACTGTCTATTGGAGACTATTTTGGGAATGGCGACCCAGTTATCCAACTGCTAAAGCCAACATCTCCTTGCAGAGTACAGGGGTTAAGGGTGAAAAACAGAAGATAGCTTAGACTTCTCACCAGGTTAGTAAGGGCTCATGTCCACGACCACGTTCTGATTGTGTATCACGCATGCGGTGCGCGCACACATAATACGCAGTGAATAGAGGCAATGAAAGTCATTGAACTTTCATTGTACCATGCACATGAGAAATAATCGCAGCATGCTCTATGGGCAGCATTTCAATACGCATCCCTGCTCTGTTTAGATCGGGGAATTCAAAAAAACGAACCACTGCACAAGTCCATTATGTCAGATTCCCAGGCATGCACAGTAAGTACTCAGCCCATATGTGGTCTCTGCCGGCAGCACGTGTGGGCTGTATTGTGTTAAAGACTGCAGGAGACCTGCAGAGTTTTATGCATATGGCCATGGGCATGAGCCCTTAGTCTGTGCCAACCTAATAAATGGGCTACAGGAACTATGCTCTACATTGCTGCCAGGCTTCTTCTAACACCTTCAAGCCCAACTTGACCTTGCTACTTGCTGTACTAATCAGCGTCTTTTTCCAGAAACCCGCCTCTCTGCATACCTGCTGCCAGCTGGCTGGGAACTTAATCCAGGTATGCCCTTAGACTAGATCTCAGAGAGAGTGGAATAGTGACAGTTCCACCATGGTACAAAGTTGAATCAACGCAAACTGAACTGTTGCACTTTTTCAGCTTCAGGTAGATGGTTACATGTTGAAGCTACCCAACTTTCTATTAAATGGGTTCTGCCATGAACCAGATTTTTATGCTTTAGCAGCCATTGTTCCCTGGTCTGCCTAATGGACACAGGGAACCCACGATCAATGGCTGCTAAAGCATAAAAATCTTACACTTACCTTTGTTCCTGATGTTGTTCTGCAGCGAGGTCATCTCCCAGCAGGCTCCTCTTCTTCCTCCGACGAGCCGCCCCCCTCTGGGAATCCGCGCATGCGCAGTGGAGTCAGGGCGGGCCGCGTCTCCACTGCGCATGCGCAGAATCTCGGAGTTCAGCCGGGAAGAACGGGCTGCCCACAGCAAGCACTGCTTGTGACGCGCTTGCTGTGGGCGGCCTATCCGTTCACCTCGGAAGTGGCCGACGGATGGATCAGAGCAGGAAGCAGTCATTTTGACTGCTCCTGCTCTGCTTCTAGAAGCCACTGAAGATGCCTGACGGAGGGGACATGCCTGGCGATCGGTCCTGGCCAGGCAAGATGAGTAAAAAATTTTCTTTGCGTGTTAGAACCCCTTTAAGCTTTACAAACAATTATGAAAAACGTTATGTAAGTTTTTCTATTAACTTCTAAAAAGCAACAGATAGTCACAATATCCATGTGCAAGCACAATAGGGCAAGCTTCTAAGAGGCTAGTGGCATATATGTGACTGGTGGCTGAGGAGATGTAACGACTGTGGGTGTGGAACCACTGTGTCAACCTACCGGGTAGGTGATGATCTAGTCCAGCATGGTTGACAACCGACCCCAGCTTGGGAGGTAAGTTACCGGATGTACGAACCCTGCATGCAGAAGGAAACTAGGGAACGTATCTTGCCCTGAACTAATAACCAGAAGAGGGAAACCCCTGCCTATAAGTGGAGGACTCATTCCAATAGGGACAACCCCACGGTCTTCCTCTAGGCGCTGACTGATCCTGACAGGACAGAACAACTATAAAAACCAACAGAACAATACTGAGGAGTAGAGGAACAAAGGAGGTACAGGCTGACAAGGATAAACAGTAAGCAGACTCACGAGGACAACAGACAGCTGGATACACGAACAGAGGACACAGAACACGAGCAGAAGGCAAGGTAGCAAGGAAACTGCCGAAGCAGCGGTTAATCATGGAGTTATGGACACGAAACACACAACAACATTACTGCATTGTCTGAAAGGCCCAGGGCAGCTATATAGGGAGGTTATTAGAACAGGTGCATTAGCTGAGAAGAAGGCCCAGAAGCAACTAACCCTAGGTGTTCTGGAAGCGACGCAGAGGATTGTGTCTGGAGAGTGCACCTAACAGGAGATCCACATTGACTCAGCTGTTTCCATATCTTTCATGGACATCAATGGAGAGGGCTGCACAGGAACCACACTTTTTAAGGCAAAAACTGCAGATGTCCACCTCAGTTATGGGCATGGGTGGGGGTCCCACGGGTCAAACTCCAAAAATCAAATATTTATGGCTTATTTTATACATTTTCTACCAATGTTTGATATAATTTCAATAGTATGCCCTGCCCCAGTCACTGCTGAAAATTGAATGAAATAGGTTGACTTGTGTTACATTTATGAAGAATGCAAGAGATTTGGATTTCATTTATGATGATGAAAAACTTTTCAGATGACCAATTAGTACACAACAGGGAGACAAGAAGGGTGCGTTCACATGTACCAGAAAATGGCACTGCAGAAAGCAACAACAAATCCAGACATGCAGATTTTGGTGCAGCTTATTCTGAAACATATTGCTGAATATTCTGGCATGTGTGAACGCACCCTAAAAGGTAACTGCAGATAACGGTCATAGCAGAGACTAAACACAGGGGGGCAGTTATTACAACTGTACCTAACTTCCAATAATTTGTTCACATCGGTGTTGGAGCTTTCCGTTTTCCTGTTCCATCAAAGTAAAAAAACAATCTTACTTACGGAAATCAGTTTTCCATGAGCCCATGACAGCACCTATGAGAGAGCTCCTCTGGACAGGCAGTAGGAACCTCCCAGATCTCTTTAAAGGCAGCGCACCCTCACCTCCTCAGTTCTGTAGTAAGATCCAATGTCTAATTGAGGCCTTTTTCTATTTTATACCTAAACTTTTTTTTTTACACTTAAATATAGCAGTGCAAGGGTAGGTAGGGGGGATTAGTGGTGCCGTCATGGCCATTTGTTGGGGGAAAGGAAGATGTCCATCAACCCTTTTTTTCCCTCTCTGCTGTAGATAACTTTGGAAGTACTCCAGTCATCCAACTGTATTAGTGTATCTTGACACCACCAGGAAACTAGGGGTTTGACAGGAAAAATGCCCCTGTCACACCCCCAGCTCCCGATTGGGTGACTTGTCAAAGGTCCTAGCAGCACACTGTGTATTGACTACTGCCTGCCATGGATGCTAAGGTTTTAAAGATGTTTAACCTGTTAGCCTTACATTATTAGTTTAAAATGCTTCCTTGTTGCACGTGTAACATGGAAGCATTTACTTTACAATGTAAGGCTAACTGGTGAAACATCCCTAACCCCAAGCGTCCATGGCCGACAGCAGTCAATACACACTAAGCAGCAACATATCTAGCAGTGTCGTGGATCTGCTGCCGCCGCTACCCGACCCGGAGGGCACAGTGTCAGCAGGGATGAGATTAAGCTGCAGGGAGCGCTGCCGAATACACTGCAGCAGCCTGAAGCGGGAAGAGGAGTCAGAATGCCGGTTTTCAAGTTGCTGCCAGCGGAGAGGAGGAGCTTCAGCAGCGAACCTCAGGTCACTAAACTGCAGGAGCGGGGAGCAGTGCGCCGGGGACAATACAGCACGAGCAGGAAGCACAGCGGCGTGAAGTAAGCAACATCACCTGGGAGCGGAGGGCCAGGGAGCCTACTGCAGGAGCAGGGAGCACTGCGCTGGCGACAATACTGCATGAGCAGCCAGCACACCGCCAGGAATTAAGCTATAGCAACTTGGAGCAGAGCGCCAGGGAGCCTACAGCAGGAGGGGTGAGCACAGCGCTGGGTACGAAAGGAGATGAGATGGGAGCAGAGGGCCGACGATGCTACAGCAGTAACAGGGACCACAGTACAGCAGCTGTGAGCAGAGGGCCAGGAGCACACTTAAGGGCATGGGAGCCATGACAGCAGAGTTCTACTCGCCTGGCAGGACCTGCAGCCAACCCATCTTTTCCAGCCATTAAGGTACAGGGGGCGTCACCCCCCGGCCACTCTTGTCTTCACCAGGACTTCCTGGTGGCGTCAAGATACAATAATACCTCATCCAACAATACAAAGATCCTTTTAATCATAGTTCTACACGCTTTGGGAGGAACCTTCAGACCCCCTTCCTTAGGATATATACAGAACATAAAGACAGAGGATTAACAATCATAACATATATAGGGCCGTTCACACAATGGACAGGAGGGCACCCATTAACGTGTATGGAAGACTGTTCTAGACATGCTCTGTGACTTGTGCAGGGGTCATTTTGCAGGAAAGGGGAGTAGTCATAGGTGATCACCTATTGTGAACAGTGGAGCCTATGTTAGGGCTTGTTCACACTTATCTCAACTTTGTATTTCCATTTCTCTGCTCCATTTTTGAAGCAGAGAAACAAACATAAAACTGAAATAAACTGATCAGTTTTTTAGCACATTGAAATCATTCAGTTTTTTAAAAAACCCATTGAAATCAGTTTGCTTCAGTTCCGTTGTGCTTCCGTTTTTTTTACTGGAGCAAATAGCGCAGCGGACTGCTCAGGTTGTCTTCACATTGCAGCAAGCCATGCTTGGAACAGAGCCTCCAATGCAGATCCAGCATGAAGCGGCAGACGAAAGAGACAATAAAAATGACAGACAGGTGCAGGAACCGAACAAACCCCAATATAGTCAATGTGGTCCGTTTGGCACAGTTTGGCTCCATTATGAGGCGGATCTGTTAATACAGAAAATTCCACACAGATGTGAATTTGGCCTTCCTTGTTCCAGTGGGAAAAAAACTGAAGCAAATGGAAAGCGTGATCAGTCTATTTCTGCTCCTCTGCTTCAAAAACAGAACAAAGAAAAGCAAATGCAAAACTGAGAAAAAAGCAAGTGTGAACAAGCCCATATTCTGCATTTAGGGGTTTACCTGTCAGTGCAATCTTGCCTGTGATGTTGGTGAGAGGACTGCTGTAAAGCTTTCTCTACAGATCAGGAACTATCTGCCTGTTCTTAGGATCTGTGCTCCATGTGAAAAATGCTGAATTTTATGACTTTTTAAAAATGCGATTGTGAAAATTGAACAAAAAAAACCTAATTGCCAAAAAAATTCTTAAAAATAATTTTTAACACAAAAATGTGATTTAGGGCTCATTCACATCAGGATCCGAGCTTCCGTTCACAACCTCAGTTGCTGATTTCCACTAGAAAACAGGACAAAATAGCGCAGCAATCTGCATTATTTTATCCTGTAAACTGCAAAATGCCCTAATATTGATGTGAACAAGTCCTAATATCATAGGTCATTATATGATGACACATTCCCTTTAAACTGACCATCCATGACCTAATACAACGTGTGTGCTACTAATCATCAGAACTGTTCAATATAGTACAAAGACGGGCAGATGTCTTACTGACCCTACAGTATTTTAACTGAAATATACAAAATATCACCCAAAACTGAAGTTATTCACAAATTATGAAGTTTATTACAGTGATGGCCCATCACTGGAGCCTACTGATACTCCATGGCCAAACACAGCTAGGTTAAATCAAGCACCTGTCACAGAATGGTGGCCTCTTGACTATTGCACTTGGCTTGCTGCAATAGCGCCTGCTTCATCTGATCAGTAGTGAAAGCAAAAATGAAATACCATTGCATGAGATAATTCATCATGGAGTAGAAGGTAGCCGGCACTGCCAC
This sequence comes from Eleutherodactylus coqui, assembly GCF_035609145.1. Taxonomy (NCBI): domain Eukaryota; kingdom Metazoa; phylum Chordata; class Amphibia; order Anura; family Eleutherodactylidae; genus Eleutherodactylus; species Eleutherodactylus coqui. The sequence continues at coordinate 228,510,794 of NC_089837.1, forward strand.
CTGCTGTTCAGACCTAGTACAGCAGATGCAATCGTTTCTCAAAGAAAGTACATTAAGGCCTTAGCATTTAAAACTCATTTCACGTAATCGAAATCTAATATTTCGTCATCCAACTCTGTAGAAAAGAGAGATTTACATATAACTGCAGTGTTACTGAAGGGTGGATCCAGCTGGAAACATTTCCTTTTACTTCCAGAGTTCTGCTTCTCTGGAGGTTTCTGGTCATCTTTGAAGGGGGCAGCAGGTACTTCAGTAGTTTTGTTTTCAGATACTGACGTGAAGGAGAACGCTGCTAGTTTGGTAAGAGTACTAGAGCACACCTTTCTAGGGTGTGTAGCCTCTGGTGATTTATGCCCCTCAGCTAAACATGTGACATTACCGGGCTTCTCTGTGGTTCCTTCTAGTGTGGTGGTGGCAGCTGATTTACTGGCTTCCTTCTGAGTCACTGGAACAGAGCTTATCTCCTCTGCAGTCAGTGATCTGCCCAATAATCTCTGTAGTTTTCCTGCAGGCACAGATTTGGGGTTTGGCTGGTCTCCAACACCTCCACTCCTGCCTTCCTTATCAGCATCATCAGTGTGTACATTGTGCCTTTCTTCTTCAGGACAGTGCGTCAGTTTGGTCTTCTGTATAAAGCTAAACTTGGCTAGTTGTGCTAATCTGGCAAGCAACTCTGGATCCTGATTATCTGATCTTCCTTCTTCTGGATCAACCTGATCCAGACTTCTTTTCTTCCCATGTGCAGGTGTACTATGAAGAGGCCCAGTGGACACAGCGTTATCCATTTCTGAGAAACCACTATTTTGCCCACATTTCTTTGAACTAATTGCACTTTTCAGAGACTTTTTATTTAACTTTTGCCATTTCTTTGAGACGTGCTCTGTAATGACATTTGGCCTATTTCCTCTTATAGGACTGGGACCTTTCCCTTGTGGTGTTCTTATCTCTCCAACAACCACACCTTTATCACCAACACTGATGTCTACAATTCCAGGCTGAGGCTTTATACTTGTGTAACCTTCTGCAGCTTTAGGAATAGGAGACATTTCTAAGGTCTGCTGCTCTGACGAGAGCAAGTCAAACCATCCCAGATTTGAGTCATTAGAGGTGGTGATTTGGATCTCCGATACATTCAATGTCTGTTCATTGCTGATCATTTTGGAAGGCCCTGCTTGTTGATTAGTTTCTAGGTCTTTGTCTGGTAAAGGGTCAGAAACATCTTGACACTTTTGATCACTATTCCTTGTAACTTCTGTTGAAGTCTGAATGGCTGAATGCTGGGCTGTTTTGAAGGAAGCCTTCTCCTTTAAGTTGCCTGGCTGTGAACTATGCGGATGCCCATCATCCTCCTCTACGGGACACTCTGAGATATTAGTGCCATTTATTTCAGACTGGCCAGACACTTTATTCTGTTGCCTGTACAGAAAAAGTAAAGAAGAGAAAATTGTTCATAGAATCTTAACTCTTCCACACCTTCCAAAATATGTATTTACATTCTGTTCTTTTATACAGATTACCACTTTGCTATATTACATAGGGAACATGCTAGTATATGGCACCAAAGCATCGCTGGATAGTGTGGTCACGACTAGAGTTGAGCGAACATACTCTGCCGAGCTTGATGCTCGTTTGAGTATTAGCGTACTCAATGGTGCTCGTTACTCGAACGAGCATCAAGCCGTGTTCAACCCCGCCTCAGTTTTTGGCTCCTCCTTGCTGCAACGTGCCCGTTTTGGCCCGTCCCTGCCGCAGCGCACGTCAATGGCAAATTTTTTGTCAGGAGAGAGAGAGGGGGGGAGAGAGAGGGGGGAGGAGAGAGGGGGGAGGAGAGAGGGGGGGGAAGGAGAGAGGGGGGGAAGGAGAGAGGGGGGGGAAGGAGAGAGGGGGGGGAAGGAGAGAGGGGGGGGAAGGAGAGAGGGGGGAGGAGAGAGGGGGGAGGAGAGAGGGGGGGAGGAGAGAGGGGGGGAGGAGAGAGGGGGGAGGAGAGAGAGGGGGGGAGGAGAGGGGGGGGAGGGGGGAGAGAGAGGGGGGGAGGAGAGGGGGGGGAGGGGGGAGAGAGAGGGGGGAGGGGGGGAGAGAGGGGGGAGAGAGGGGGGAGAGAGGGGGGAGAGAGGGGAGAGAGAGGGGGAGAGAGAGGGGGAAAGAGAGGAGAGAGGGGAGAGAGAGAGGGGAGAGGGGGGAGAGAGAGGGGAGAGAGGGGGGAGAGAGGGGGGAGAGAGGGGGGAGAGAGGGGGGAGAGAGGGGGGAGAGAGGGAGGAGAGAGGGAGGAGAGAGGGAGGAGAGAGGGAGGAGAGAGGGAGGAGAGAGGGAGGAGAGAGGGGAGAGGGGAGAGGGGAGAGGGGGGAGAGAGGGGGGAGAGAGGGGAGAGAGAGGGGAGAGAGAGGGGAGAGAGAAGGGAGAGAGAAGGGAGAGAGGGGGAGAGAGGGGGGAGAGAGGGGGGAGAGAGGGAGGGGAGAGGGAGGGGAGAGAGGGAGGGGAGAGAGAGAGGAGAGAGAGGGAGGAGAGAGAGGGAGGAGAGAGGAGAGGGGAGAGAGGGAGGAGAGAGGAGAGGGGAGAGAGAGGGGAGAGGGGAGAGAGAGGGGAGAGGAGAGAGAGAGGGGAGAGAGAAGGGAGAGAGGGGGGAGAGAGGGGGGAGAGAGGGGGGAGAGAGGGGGGAGAGAGGGGGGAGAGAGGGAGGGGAGAGAGGGAGGGGAGAGAGGGAGGAGAGAGAGGGAGGAGAGAGGAGAGGGGAGAGAGGGAGGAGAGGGGAGAGGGGAGAGAGAGGGGAGAGGGGAGAGGGGAGAGAGGGGAGAGGGGAGAGAGAGGGGAGAGAGAGGGGAGAGAGAGGGGAGAGAGAGGGGAGAGAGAGGAGAGAGAGGGGAGAGGGGGAGAGAGGGGGGGGAGAGAGAGGGGGGAGAGAGGGGGGGGAGAGAGGGGGAGAGAGAGGGGGAGAGAGAGGGGGGAGAGAGGGGGAGAGGGGGGGAGGGGGGAGAGAGGGGGGAGAGAGGGGGGAGAGAGGGGGGGGGAGAGGGGAGAGAGGGGGAGGGGGGAGAGGGGGGAGAGGGGGGGAGAGGGGGGAGAGGGGGGGAGAGGGGGGAGAGGGGGGAGAGGGGGGGAGAGGGGGGAGAGGGGGGAGAGAGGGGGGGAGAGAGGGGGGGAGAGAGGGGGGAGAGAGGGGGGGGAGAGAGGAGGGGAGAGAGGGAGGGGGGGGGAGAGGGGGGGGGGAGAGGGGAGAGGGGGGGGAGAGGGGAGAGAGGGAGGGGGGGGAGAGGGGAGAGGGGAGAGAGAAGGGAGAGAGGGGAGAGAGAGGGGAGAGAGGGAGGGGAGAGAGGGAGGAGAGAGAGGGAGGAGAGAGAGGGAGGAGAGAGGAGAGGAGAGAGAGGGAGGAGAGAGGAGAGGGGAGAGAGGGAGGAGAGAGGAGAGGGGAGAGAGGGAGGAGAGAGGAGAGGGGAGAGAGAGGGGAGAGGGGAGAGAGAGAGGGGAGAGGGGAGAGAGAGGGGAGAGGGGAGAGAGAGGGGAGAGGAGAGAGAGAGGGGAGAGAGAAGGGAGAGAGGGGGGAGAGAGGGGGGAGAGGGAGGGGAGAGAGGGAGGAGAGAGAGGGAGGAGAGAGAGGGAGGAGAGAGGAGAGGAGAGAGAGGGAGGAGAGAGGAGAGGGGAGAGAGGGAGGAGAGGGGAGAGGGGAGGAGAGAGGGGAGAGGGGAGAGAGAGGGGAGAGGGGAGAGAGAGGGGAGAGGGGAGAGAGAGGGGAGAGGAGAGAGAGAGGGGAGAGAGAAGGGAGAGAGGGGGGAGAGAGGGGGGAGAGAGGGAGGGGAGAGAGGGAGGGGAGAGAGGGAGGGGAGAGAGGGGAGAGGGGGGGGGGGAGAGAGGGGGGGAGAGAGGGGAGGAGAGAGGGGGGAGAGAGGGGGGGAGAGAGGGGAGAGCAGAGGGGAGAGAGAGGGGAGAGAGAGGGGAGAGAGAGGGGAGAGAGAGAGGGGAGAGAGAGGGGAGAGAGAGAGGGGAGAGAGAGGGGAGAGGGGAGAGAGAGAGGGGAGAGAGAGGGGAGAGGGGAGAGAGAGGGGAGAGAGAGGGGAGAGAGAGGGGAGAGGGGGGAGAGGGGGAGAGAGGGGGGGAGAGAGGGGGAGAGAGAGGGGAGAGAGGGGGGAGAGAGGGGGGGGGGAGAGGGGGGGAGGGAGGGGGGGAGAGAGGGGGGAGAGAGGGGGGAGAGAGAGGGGGAGAGAGGGGAGAGAGAGGGGAGAGAGAGGGGAGAGAGAGGGGAGAGAGAGGGGAGAGGGGGGAGAGGGGGAGAGAGGGGGGGAGAGAGGGGGAGAGAGAGGGGAGAGGGGGGAGAGAGGGGGGGGAGAGGGGGGGAGGGAGGGGGGGAGAGAGGGGGGAGAGAGGGGGGAGAGAGGGGGGGAGAGAGGGGAGGAGAGAGGGGAGGAGAGAGGGGAGGAGAGAGGGGGGAGAGAGGGGAGGAGAGAGGGGAGGAGGAGAGGGGGGGAGAGAGGGGGGAGAGAGGGGGGAGAGAGGGGGGAGAGAGGGGGGAGAGAGGGGGGAGAGAGGGGAGAGAGGGGGGAGAGGAGGGGAGAGAGAGGGGAGGGAGAGAGGGAGAGAGGGGAGAGAGAGGGGAGAGAGAGAGGGAGAGAGAGAGGGGAGAGAGAGGGGAGAGAGAGAGGGAGAGAGAGGGAGAGAGGGAGGGAGGGGAGAGAGGGGAGAGAGAGAGGGAGAGGGAGAGGGGAGGGGAGAGAGGGGAGAGAGAGAGGGGAGAGAGAGGGGAGAGGGGAGAGAGAGGGGAGAGAGAGGGGAGAGAGGGAGAGAGAGGGGAGAGAGAGGGGAGAGAGGGGAGAGGGGGGGAGAGAGAGGGGGGAGAGAGGGAGGGGGGGAGAGGGGGGAGAGTGGGAGAGGGGGGAGAGGGGGGAGAGAGAGGGGGAGAGAGAGGGGGGAAGAGGAGAGAGGGGGAGAGGGAGAGAGGGGGGGGGAGAGGGGAGAGAGGGGGGGGGAGAGGGGAGAGAGGGGAGAGGGGAGAGAGAGGGAGAGGGGAGAGAGAGGGGAGAGGGGGAGAGAGGGGAGAGGGGGGAGGGGGGGAGAGAGAGAGGGGAGTGAGAGAGGGAGAGGGGAGAGAGAGGGGAGAGAGAGGGGAGAGGGAGAGAGAGGGGAGAGGGGAGAGAGAGGGGAGAGAGGGGAGAGAGAGGGGAGAGGGGGAGAGGGGGAGAGAGGGGGGGAGAGGGGGAGAGAGAGGGAGAGAGGGGGGAGAGAGGGGGGGGAGAGGGGGGAGAGGGGGGAGAGAGGGGGGAGAGGGGGGAGAGAGGGGGGAGAGAGGGAGAGAGAGAGGGGAGAGAGAGGGGAGAGAGAGGGGAGAGAGGGGAGAGGGGAGGAGAGGGGGAGAGAGGGGGAGAGAGAGGGGAGAGAGAGGGGAGAGAGGGGGGAGAGGGGGGGAGGGAGGGGGGAGAGAGGGGGGAGAGAGGGGGGAGAGAGGGGGGGAGAGAGGGGGGAGAGAGGGGAGAGAGAGGGGGGGAGAGAGGGGGAGAGAGAGGGGGGAGAGAGGGGGGAGAGAGGGGGGAGAGGAGGGAGAGAGGGGAGGGGAGAGAGGGAGAGAGGGGAGAGAGAGGGAGAGAGAGAGGGGAGAGAGAGAGGGGAGAGAGAGGGGAGAGAGAGGGAGAGAGAGGGGGAGAGGGAGGGGAGGGAGAGAGGGGAGAGAGAGAGGGGAGAGGGAGAGGGGAGGGGAGAGAGGGGAGAGAGAGAGGGGAGAGAGAGGGAGAGGGAGAGAGAGGGAGAGGGAGAGAGAGGGGAGAGAGGGAGAGAGAGGGGAGAGAGAGGGAGAGAGGGGGAGAGGGGGGAGAGAGAGGGGGAGAGAGGGAGGGGGAGAGAGGGGGGGAGAGTGGGAGAGGGGGAGAGGGGGGAGAGAGAGGGGGAGAGAGAGAGGGGGAAGAGGGGAGAGAGGGGGGAGAGGGGAGAGAGAGGGGGAGAGAGGGGAGAGAGGGGGGGGGAGAGGGGAGAGAGGGGGAGAGAGGGAGAGAGAGGGGAGAGGGGAGAGAGGGAGGGAGAGAGGAGGGGGAGAGAGGGGAGAGGGGGGAGGGGGGGAGAGAGAGAGGGGAGTGAGAGAGGGGAGAGGGAGAGAGAGGGGAGAGGGGGAGAGAGAGGGGAGAGGGGGGAGAGAGAGGGGAGAGGGGGAGAGAGGGGGAGAGGGGGGAGAGAGAGGGAGTGAGAGAGGGGGGAGAGGGGAGAGGGGGGGGAGAGTGGGAGAGGGGGAGAGAGAGGGGGGAGAGGGGGAGAGGGGAGAGGGGGGGAGAGAGTGGGAGAGGGGGGAGAGAGAGGGGGGAGAGGGGGGAGAGGGAGAGAGGGGAGAGGGGGGAGAGAGGGGAGGAGAGAGAGGGGAGTGAGAGAGGGGAGAGGGGGAGAGAGGGGGGAGAGAGAGAGGGAGAGAGGGGGGAGAGAGGGGGGAGAGAGGGGGGAGAGGGGAGAGAGAGAGGGGAGAGGGGGAGAGGGGGGGAGAGAGAGAGGGGAGAGAGGGGGGGAGAGAGGGGGGAGAGAGGGGAGAGAGAGGGGGAGAGGGGAGAGAGGGGAGAGAGGGGAGAGGAGGGGAGGGGAGAGGGGGGGGAGAGGGGAGAGAGAGGGGAGAGAGAGGGAGAGAGAGGGGAGAGGAGGGGAGAGGAGGAGAGGGGAGAGAGAGGGGAGAGAGGGGAGAGAGAGGGGAGAGAGAGGGGAGAGAGAGGGGAGAGAGAGGGGAGAGAGAGGGGAGAGAGAGGGGAGAGAGAGGGGAGAGGGGAGAGAGAGGGAGAGGGGAGAGAGAGAGGGGAGAGAGGGGGGAGAGGGGAGAGAGAGGGGGGGAGAGAGGGGGGGGAGAGGGGGGAGAGAGGGGAGAGAGGGGGGGAGAGAAGGGGGAGAGAGGGGGAGAGGGAGGGGAGAGAGGGGGGGAGAGAGGGGGGAGAGAGGGGGGGAGAGGGGAGAGAGAGAGGGGAGAGGGGGGAGAGGGGGGGAGAGAGAGAGGGGAGAGGGGGAGAGGGGGAGAGAGAGGGGGGAGAGGGGGGAGAGGGGAGAGAGAGGGGGGAGAGGGGAGAGGGGAGAGAGGGAGGGAGAGGGAGGGGGGGAGAGAGGGGGGGGAGAGGGAGAGAGAGGGGAGAGAGAGGGGAGAGAGAGGGGGAGGGAGGGGAGAGGGAGGGGAGAGGGGAGAGAGAGGGGAGAGAGAGGGGAGAGAGGGGAGAGAGAGGGGAGAGAGAGGGGAGAGAGAGGGGAGAGAGAGGGGAGAGAGAGGGGAGAGGGGAGAGAGAGGGGAGAGGGAGAGAGAGGGGAGAGAGGGGAGGAGAGGGGAGAGAGGGGGGGAGAGAGGGGGGGAGAGGGGGGAGAGAGGGGAGAGAGAGGGGAGAGGGGAGAGAGGGAGAGAGGGAGAGGGGAGAGAGAGGGGAGAGAGGGGGGAGAGGGAGAGAGGGGGGGGGAGAGAGGGGGGGGAGAGGGGAGGAGAGAGAGGGGAGAGAGGGGGGAGAGAAGAGGGGAGAGAGGGGGGAGAGGGGAGAGAGGGGGAGAGGAGAGGAGAGAGGGGGAGAGGGGAGAGAGGGGGGAGAGAGGGGGAGAGAGAGGGGGAGAGAGGGGGAGAGAGGGGGGAGAGAGGGGGAGAGAGAGGGGGGGAGAGAGGAGAGAGGGAGAGAGGGGAGAGAGGGGAGAGAGGGGGGACAGGGGAGAGGGGGGAGAGAGGGGGAGAGAGGGGGAGAGGGGAGAGAGGGGAGAGAGGGGGGAGAGGGGAGAGAGAGGGGAGAGGGAGAGAGGGGGAGAGAGGGGGGAGAGGAGGGGGGAGAGGGGGAGAGAGGGGAGAGAGGGGGAGAGAGGGGGGAGAGAGGGGGAGAGAGGGGGGGAGAGAGGGGGAGAGAGGGGGAGGAGAGAGGGGAGAGGGGGGGGGGGGAGAGGGGAGAGGGGGGGGGAGAGAGGGGGGGAGAGAGGGGAGGAGAGAGGGGGGAGAGAGGGGGGGGAGAGAGGGGAGAGCAGAGGGGAGAGAGAGGGAGAGAGAGGGGAGGAGAGGGGAGAGAGGGGAGAGAGGGGAGAGAGAGGGGAGAGAGAGAGGGGAGAGAGAGGGGAGAGGGAGAGGGGAGAGAGAGGGGAGAGAGAGAGGGGGAGAGAGAGGGGGAGAGGGGAGAGAGAGGGGAGAGGGAGAGAGGGGAGAGAGAGGGGAGAGAGAGGGGAGAGAGAGGGGAGAGAGGGGGGAGAGAGGGGGGAGAGAGAGAGGGAAGTGAGAGAG